>NW_024746334.1:62500-95000 GCF_018991925.1 Homarus americanus | reverse complement strand
GTGTGTGAGTTTTCTTTTCATTGAGTTTCTGACTGAGTGACGCCTTGTTTTATGAGTTACTATGAGTTCCTGGTATGTTTTTTGTTATATTATCATGTTCATTTAGTCTTTTGTTCATTGTTGGATCATGTGAATAACTGTTCTTGTGTGTTTAATATTTATCAAGAGGTCGTGATTTTTTTTTAGTTTATTTTCGATTTTTTCAGAATGTATCACTCAGTTTTGGGTTGATTTATTGAGGTGTAAAACAGTAAATATTGGTTTTAGTTCGTCAGTATTTGAATCGTGAAGCAGTGAATCGTTTTTTCTGATACATGTTTCAATTCTAATACTCATGATTCAAAATCCTGATAGTGAAGCAGTGAATCTTGTTACTGATACATGTTTCAATTCTAATACTCATGATTCAAAATCCTGATAGTGAAGCAGTGAATCGTTTTTTCTGATACATGTTTCAATTCTAATACTCATGATTCAAAATCCTGATAGTGAAGCAGTGAATCTTGTTACTGATACATGTTTCAATTCTAATACTCATGATTCAAAATCCTGATAGTGAAGCAGTGAATCACCCTCTCGAAGCAGAGTTGTGAAAGAAGTAAGAACATTTAGGCAAGTTTTAATAATGAGAATGAAGACGTTAAGTTTATTGACAAAAAAAAATGTAAAATGAATATCATGTAAAATGTATAAGATGGAGGAATAATTAAGTAATTAACGTCAACGGTGATGAATTTATTAGTCGTTTGTTATGGTCGGGTGATTCATCAGTCTCCTCACAGACTCAGATGAATCACCAGTCCTCCTGCTAATGAATCACCAATCTGTTAATGAATCTCCAGCCTTCCCGTTAATGAATCACTGGAATGATTCTTCATATCTCACTATATTAATTTGCCTCACCGATAGTTAATCCACTTAATCATGGATGGAATTGGCCTGATCCATCTAATGTGTCCCAATTAAGCCGGATCACCTGAAGATTAGACACCCTAACTATTCGTGGGAGGAGTGAGGTTAGATTAGTTAGGTTAGGTTATGTTAAGTTAGATTAGGTTACGTTATGTTAAGTTAGATTAGGTTAGGTTAGGTTAGGTTAGGTTAGGTTATGTTATGTTAAGTTAGATTAGGTTAGGTTAGGTTAGGTTAGGTTATGTTAAGTTAGATTAGGTTAGGTTAGGTTAGGTTATGTTAAGTTAGATTAGGTTATGTTAAGTTAGATTAGGTTATGTTAAGTTAGATTAGGTTAGGTTATGTTAAGTTAGGTTAGGTTATGTTAAATTAGATTAGGTTAGGTTATGTTAAGTTAGATTAGGTTAGGTTAGGTTATGTTAAGTTAGATTAGGTTATGTTAAGTTAGATTAGGTTAGGATACTGTCAGGTGTTTAATCTTCAGGTGAAATATTCTGGGATGTCTAATCTTCAGGTAATCCACAAATTCATTCATCATTGATCGGGATTAAAAACTTGGCCTGAATAATTAATACTTACTCATTTGTAACACTGAGGTGAATAATTACTTAGTAATGAATAAATCAACCATCAATTGTAACTTTTTTTCAGCCATTAGTTGATAGAATTGACTCATCGACAGGTGTGTGTGTGTGTGTGTGTGTATGTGTGTGTGTGTGTGTGTGTGTGTGTGTGTGTGTGTGGCACTGTAATGGGTTGAATGATCAATTATCCACAGCAATGAGTTCAGTTCTTAATATCGGTAGACTCTAGTTTACTTTTCAGTATCGGTAAAATCGGTCTCCAGTATCGGTAAAATCGGTCCCCAGTATCAGTATCGGTAAACTCGGTCTCCAGTATCGGTAAAATCGGTCTCCAGTATCCTTACCAGAGGGGCGTGGCGAGGAAGATAAACGCTTGGGGTGAATTACTGGACATACATATTGACGGACGGGGGGTGAAAGAGGGGGGGGCACAGACGAATGGACAGAGGGTGACAGAGGGACAGACAGACAGATGGACAGGGGGAGAGATAACCCAAATCACACTGACTGCAATATCACCTGTCTCCACTCTTCCGTAAATGCCTTGGGATGACCTGTATAGTTAATCGAGTACTTGACCTCCATCAGCCAATTGTTTGGTGGTGGTGGTGGTGGTGCGCTGGTGGTGGTGGTAGGTGGTGGTGTGGTAGTGGTGGGTAGGTGGTGGTGGTGGTAGTGGTGGTGGTTGGCAGTGGGTGGTGGGTAGTGGTGGTGGTGGTGGTAGTGGTGGTGGTGGGTGGTGGCGGTGGTGGTGATAGTGGTGGTGGCGGTGGTAGGTGGTGGTGGTGGTGGTGGTGGTGGGTGGTGGTGGTGGTGGTGGTGGTGGTGGTGGTGGCGGTGGTGGTGATAGTGGTGGTAGTGGTGGTGGTGGTGGTGGTGGTGGTGGTGGTGGTGGTAGGTAGTGGTGGTGGTGGGTGGTGGCGGTGGTGGTGGTGGCGGTGGTGGCGTGGTGGTGGTGGGTGGGTGGGTGGTGGTAGTGGTGGTGGTGGTGGTAGTGGTGGTGGCGGTGGTGGTGGTAGTGGTGGTGGTGGTTGTTGTTGTTGTTGCTAATTAAGTTGTTTACCTGTGATCTCTTACTCTTTCAATCGTTATAAAGAAACCATTAACCTGTGTTGATCTACCTGTCTCTGAGTGCTTAGGAAAAAGTTATAAAATACCTCTAATTAGATTACCTGGTTCTGGGGTTATTTAAAGACCGTTTGTTTACCTGGATTGTCTTGTTGCCTTTAACAGGAGAGTTTGTAAGACACTTGGTCTCTTTAAATTGTCTTGTCGTCTCGGAAGGAAGGTTTTAGCAGCGGCCGTCTTACCCGGGTTTATTTCTTCCCGGTGTTTTGTTTTCAGAGTTCTATTGACAGGAGTAATGAATTAACTTTACGTTGATATTTCACTCACTATCACCACCACCACATACCATCACTATCACCACCACCACATACCATCACTATCACCACCACCACATACCATCACTATCACCACCACATACCATCACTATCACCACCACATACCATCACTATCACCACCACATACCATCACTATCACCACCACCACATACCATCACTGTCACCATACACCACTACCCTCCACCACACCACAGGAAAGTAAGAAACACACCACCACACCTGCAAAACACACCAACACACCTGTAAATCACACCCACACACCTGTAAACACACCCACACACCTGTAAATCACACCCACACACCTGTAAACACACCCACACACCTGTAAAACACACTAACACACCTGTAAAACACCAACACACTTGTAAACACACCAACACACCTATGAAAAACACCCACACACTTGTAAAACACACTAACACACCTGTAAAGTTTGAACTAATACCACCATTGCCTTCATGTATATTCCATAGTAAACTCCGTAACTCCCTCTTATCTCAGGTAAAGACCATTTTTGTGGTCTTCAGACGCTCTAGTTTAGTGAGCTACAATTGTTAACATTATCAAGCACAATAGTTTAGTCTCCCTCGAACGTTCAATCATCCAGGGTGTTTCAGAAGGTGGGTTACGCATTACTTCAGTTGGGGATTTGGATAGGGGGAAGGGAGAGTTGGGTGAAGGGTGTGAGGGAGAGGGTGAAGGGTAAGGAGGGGTGGGGAATGGAGGAAGGGGGAGGAGAGGAGGGAGGAATAGAAGGGAGAGGGAAAGAGAGTAGGAGGAGACGAGGAGTGGAAGAGGAAATGGGTTTGGTAAATGAATTTGGTATAGTACATCTGTTCTATTTCTCACTCACTCACTGACCGACTGACTCACTCACTGACTCACTCACTCACTCACTCATCTAACTTACAAATACAAAAAAAAAATCCTCTCTCCTTAACTACATAAAACAAACCAATAAAACCTCCCCCACCCAAAAATAAATTCATTAAAAAACACCTTGTGGGTTTAAACTTACTTTTACAATGTTTCTTGGTGAGGTTATTATTATTTTTTCTCTGGGACGTCCAACACTGAGCCAGAACCACCACCCAACTAGCCACTAATCTCACTCCATCTCCTCATAGTTGTGTCTCCAAACTTGTGTCGTTGTGCGAGTTACAGAGCTCGTTTATCACCTCCCAGCTGTCACCCCTTGCCTGCCTGCCTGCCTGCCTGCCTGCCGATGGATGGCTTCCTTGCCCTGCCTTGACCCCTCCCCGCTGACCCCTCCCAGCTGACCCCTTCCCCCTGACCCTTCCCCTCCAGTTAAACCCCAAATTGCGATAATGATAATAAAAAAGGCTATCCTCCTCCTCCCCTGACCACTTCCTCCTGACCCATTCCTCCCTGACCCTTCCTGACCCCTTCCTCCTATTTACCTCGCCATTACCCCTCCCTTGACACTTCCCCCCTCCTTCCTCCCTGACCCCCCTCACCCCTCCAGCTAAACTCTAGATTGCAAAAAAAATATAGAAAAACAAAAGTAATTCCAATAGTAATAGAATTGCATGATAATCCACCCCCTCCATTATGTATTGCATGGTAGACTAATCCCCATGTTGTGTTGCATGGAAATACTTTATTGAGTGTGTTGCGTGGTAAATTTCTCTCCTGTTCTCTCCCTTTCCTCTTTCCCATCTTCTTTTCCCCCTCTCTACCTTTCCCTCCTTTACTCCACAATTCTCTCCCTCTTGCATTCTTTCCTTGACCTCTCTTCATCTATCTCTGTTTCTCCCCTCTTTCTCCCTCTCCCTTCTCTCCCCATCTCTTCCATCTTCCTATTTTTCTTCTGTTTATTTATTTTTTGTGTATTTTCGTCTTTCAACATAGCATATTGGAGAGATGAGAGAGAGAGAGAGAGAGAGAGAGAGAGAGAGAGAGAGAGAGAGAGAGAGATCGTGATTCACTTTCTGGCAGATGAAAGAAATCAATACGTGTAAGAATTTCAGAGTGAAAGTTGAATACTGAGTAATGAGGGAATTCTATTTCTCTCTCTCACCTAACCCCTCTTCCCTTCACCCCCTCCTCCTCCTCCTCCCTTTCCCCCCTCCCATCCTTTCCCCCCTCCCTCCCTTTCCCCCTCCCCACCCTCCTTTCATTTTTCACTTCTTAATATACAGCCAAACAGGTGATTATTATATTGGAGAACTCGTCTCTCACCCCTCCCCTTCACCCCTCCTTCACCCCTCCCCTCCACCCCTCCCTTCACCCCTCCCCTCACCCCTCCTTCACCCTCCCCTCACCTCCCCCTCACTCCTCCCCCCCCCCCCATCCCCCTCACCTCTCCTTACAACAGATTAAAAGCTTATATCTAATAAATTTTGTTATTAATGAAAAAAAAAATCATGATTAAATTAAAGGGAGAAATAGCATTGATTTTTATTATTTCTTTAATTCGACCCCAATATATTTATTTTATATATTTATTTTTTATTTTTTATTAATCTGTCTGTAAACACACACACACACACACACACACACACACACACACACACACACACACACACACACACACACACACACACACACATACACACACACACACACACACACACACCTCATGCTTAAGCCAGGAGCCTCTCGTTAGCCTTTTTGTTTACATCTTTGGAAAGGCTCATCAGGAAAGTTTCGCGGGAGATTTTAATTTTCCCGGGAAGCAATTAAGAGAAGGAGAGGCAGCGGCGGCAGGAGCAGCATAGTCGACGTCCGTGTGTAATACTTCGGCAGGTTTGGTTGTTTCCGGCGGCGTCGTGGGAACCAAACAACCTCAGAAGAAGAAGAAAAAATGAGCGAAATGGCAGAAGCGATGAAGATTTTGATTGGGGGAGCTGAGGATTGACTGACTGACTGACTGACTGACTGACTGACTGGCTGACCCCGGCTGACTGACTGCCTGCCTGCCTGCCTGCCTGCCTGCCCTGCCCTGACTGACTGACTGACTGCCTGCCTGGCCCAGCCCTTTGGCCTGACTGACTGACTGACTGACCCCGGCTGACTGACGGGCTAACAAACTGGCCAGCACTAACTAATTGCAGCGACTGACTGACTAACTAACGGCGGCAGCTGACGGCTGCCCTGACTGCCTGCCTGCCTGCCTGCCTGCCTGCCTGCCTGCCTGACTGACTGACTGACTGACTGCCTGACTGACGGCTGACTGACTGACTGACTGACAGGCCTGCTCGGCGGCTTGCTAACAATTGCGTGACTGACTGACTGACTGACTGACTGCCTGCTGCCTGCCTGCCTGCCTGACTGACTGACTGACTGACTGACTGACTGACTGCCTGACTGACTGACTGACTGACTGACTGACTGACTGAGTACTTAACTGACTGACTACTTAACTTAACTTAACTGACTGACTGACAAGCTGACTGACTGACTGACTAGCTAACTGACTGACTGACTGACTGAATGACTGACTATGAAGGAAATCATGCCAAAACGATATAGAGAATGATGAATATATATTTTTTTAACGAGATTAATATTTAACTGAATGACTCGGATGATGAGAGGAGGCGGCTGTCAAGTACAAAGGGAGAGACTCAATTGAACGTCGGAACTTACGCTGTAGAAAATAATCCGGAATACAGACAATTAATCTGACTTTTAGACAATTAATCTGACTTTTAGACAATTAATCTGACTTTTAGACAATTAATCTGACTTTTAGACAATTAATCTGACTTTTAGACAATTAATCTGACTTTTAGACAATTAATCTGATTTTTAGACAATCTGACTTTTAGACAATTATCTGACTTTTAGACAATTAATCTGACTTTTAGACAATTAATCTGACTTTTAGACAATTAATCTGACTTTTAGACAATTAATCTGACTTTTAGACAATTAATCTGACTTTTAGACAATTAATCAAACTTTTAGACAATTAAACTGACTTTTAGACAATTAATCAGACTTTTGGACAATTAATCAGACTTTTGGACAATTAATCTGACTTTTTCTCATTTATTTGGAATTGATATAAAGTCAGTTGATACGGAAAGTTGATAAGGACTGACTGTTAAGTGACAAACATGTAAATATAAAGGAAAATTAATCCATGTTTTCTAATAATATGAAATATTAATTAATTATCAGGTGTACTAATAGTTCAGAATTTACCTGTAATTTTACCTGTAATATTAAGAGAGGGAAAGAAAAATATCTGTAAGACACTTAAAACACTTCACGATCTCTTAAGTATGAGTAAATTTAAAGCCACGAGGTACAGGTATTGTACAGGTGTGATATGTTGATGGTGTGATGCAGGAGAATTTTCCAGAATCATTTAGGATTAAATAAATGTCGGAACGTTAAGCTTTGACCAGGTAGAGAACTAATGACCTGGAAACGCTTATGGACCTAAACTAACACCAATGATGTACACCTGTAATGATGATAATGATGATGATGATGATGATGATGATGATGATGATGATGATGATGATGATGATGATGATAATAATAATAGTAATAGTAACGATAGTAATGAAGTAATAATGATAATGATAATAATAATAATGATAATGATGATAATAATAATAATGATAATAATAATGATGATATAATAAATGAGACGTTTTAATTCATCATCATGGTGTGTGAGGCGCTTGTGTAGGATGTGTATATTTTTACATAATATTTCCTTCACACACACACACACACACACACACACACACCAAGTGGGGACGGGGGTCTATGTTTGTTTTTCTTGCCAGGATGTTTTACCAAGTGCATAATGGCTGGTAAAGAGGGAACATTTGTCACAGTCACTACCATCTGTTGTGTGTGTGTCTTTCTTTCTTTCTATTTTCTTTTTTTCTTTCTTTCTTTTTCTTTTTTTCTTTTTTTCTTTTTTCTTTCTTTTTTCTTTATTTTTTCTTTCTTTCTTTCTTTCTTTCTTTCTTTCTATATTTTTCTTTCTTTCTGTATTTCTTTCTATCTTTCTTTCTTTCTATCTTTCTTTCTATCTTTCTTTCTTTCTTTCATTCTTTTTATCTATCTTTCTTTCTTTCTTTCTATTTTTCTATCTATATTTCTTTCATTCTTTTATACCTTTCTTTCTTTCTTTCTGTTTTCTATATCCTGTTCTTTCTTGATCATTTCTTATAGAGTAGTTCCAATCCTTTCACTCTCACTTCTATTTCTAGTTTTAATAATTTTTAGGTGAATTAAACTTTCTAAACTTTCTAAATTAGATCTTTGGATTACTGTTTCCTCTGCCTTGGTAATTTTTATTAATTATAGTATAAGTGCTATCTCATTAATGCTCTAATTCTCTTATATTAAATGTATGTATGTATGTATGTATGTATGTATGTATGTATGTATGTATGTATGTATGTATGTATGTATGTATGTATGACATCCTCTCAATCATAATTTTATTGTTTATATTTGTGTTTCTTCTTTTTTTTATAAATTTATTCTTAATTATTTCTTCTCTCTTCTAGGTGAGACTCAGGGGAGAGAGTCTTCTAAGAGTCTACACACGGCGTCTTAGGTGAACCTCGAGGCTCAAGTAAGAGTTCGCTATGTTAGGAGGTGTGTGTGTGTGTGTGTGTGCGTGTGTGTGTGTGTGTGTGTGTGTGTGTGTGTGTGTGTGTGTGTGTGAGGGCGAATGTCAAGCCCGACAATGAAAGAGGGGAGGAGGAGGAGGAGGAGAAGAAAAAAGAGAAGGAGGATTTGAAGGAAGGGAAGGAAGAGGGGAGGAGAAGGAAGATGAGTAGGAGGAGTAGGAGTAAGAAGAAAAGGAGGAGGAAGAGGAACAGGAGTAGGAAGATAAAGAGGAGGAAGAGCAAAATGAGGAAAAGTTCTCAAGATAGTTTAGCCTCAGTCATCAAATTGAATTCGTAGTTTTGTCAAGAGAGAATCGCCTCAAGGTGCGTTACGTCTACTACTGAATTGAATCCACTAAACTTTCGCCTCGTTGCTGTTTCTCCTTCAACATTTTACTCTCCTACTTCCACATATGTCATCCCCTGGGTTAGTTACGCATTCTCTATTTCTACTTTCCTTTGTATCTTCTTAGGGATGAGTCGAAGGGATTTGTCTCTTTGGCTTTCAAGAAAAATTTGGTGTATGTGTATTTTATCTAAAGTGATTTTTACCTGTACGATCAAGGTAAGTCATTTCCTTAATTAGTTTCAGGTGTTTTGAGGTTTTTTTTTTTATTAAGTGATGTAAGATTTGTAGACACTCGCGCTATAGTTGGTCTTTGATGTTTAAGACGATAAAATGATGGCAGGTTATTCACTCGACGTCGATTTAATGTTCACTCGACGTCGATTTAATGATCACTCGACGTCGATTTAATGATCACTCGACGTCGATTTAACGTTTAGTCGACGTTGGATACACATTAGGGCCCTTTGGCTATCTTAAAACGACGTACTATACACAGGACAGTTATTAAACCAAGTATTTATTGTCACTGTCGCCTTGTATATTATTTCCTACATATGAATTGAAAGTCCAGCACTATGGAACGCTCATCATCATCATCATCATCATTATCATTATCATCATCATCATCATCATCGTTCATACCTATGACTGAAAAATTAAAACCGCCCCTCCCCTCCCCTCTCCTCTCCTCTCCTCTCCTGCCCTCTCCTCCCCTTCCGTCCCTCCCTCCCTCCCCTCCCTCCCCTCCCTCCCCTCCCCTCCCCTCCCCTCCTCCCTTCCCCTCCCTCCCCTCCCCTCTCTCCCCCTCCCCTACTTCCCCCCGTGACGCTGGGGGTCCATTCATACAAAAGATATCGCATTTTTCGTCCAGATTGGGCTGTACAGGCAGCTTTATCACCCCCTCGCCCTGTATATCTCCTTATTGTCTCTCCCAGTGTTATTAGGTGAGCTTAAAAAAAACAGAGTCCAAGAGCCCCCCCTCAGAGTCCAAGAGCTCCCCCAGAGTCCAAGAGATCCCGAGAGTCCATGAGCCTCCAGAGTTCAAGAGCTCCCCAGAGTTCAAGAGCCCTGGAGAATAAGAGCACCAGAGACCAAAGAACCAGAAACCCCAGAGCCCAAGAAACCCCAGAGCCCAAGAAACCCCGGAGCCCCAGAAACCCCGGAGCCCCAGAAACCCCGGAGTGTCTTTTACAAACTGTCGCAATATCCCGGCGTGAATTGGAGGCTGTGGAAGACATTTTTTTGGAGAGGATGGTAATGAACACCTCCAAGGAAAGGTTCGAGGGGAGGAGGTGGTGGTCGTTTGTGGTAGTGGGAGGAGGTGGTGGTCGTTTGTGGTAGGGGGAGAAGGTGGAAAGGTGATGGTCGTTTGTGGTAGTGGGAGGAGGTGGTGGTCGTTTGTGGTAGGGGGAGGAGGTGGAAAGGTGATGGTCGTTTGTGGTAGTGGGAGGAGGTGGTGGTCGTTTGTGGTAGGGGGAGGAGGTGGAGAGGTAATTGAACCTAGGACGGTAAAACCTTTAGAGTCAAATATCATCACCTGGAGGATAGCACAGGTGAGAGAAAGACAGGTAACTCACTAATTAAACTATTAACATACTAATCACCACTCATACTTCATTCTTACTTCATATTGAACGTCTTTCCTTCATTCACAGTAGTTTTTCACCCATTGAGATTAAGTTTTCCTTTGCCTTACCCCACTAAAGCTCTCCACTAGAACGCTATTTACATTTAACACCTGTTCAAGTTCTTCTACCTGCTACTCCTGACGTGACACCTCCACTGATTTTAGAAATGGTCTCGACAGTAACAAGCTGATGGGGGAGTCTACAGTACAGTCTGAAGTGAATTTAATTGAATTTACGTTTAATTTCCAGACTAAATAGTTAACTCCGGCTCAATACTTCTCTCGACCGTAGTTTCAGCGGGAGGAATTTGGCCTTGATTCACAACATCCTCGAACCTGAAGCCGGATGTGAGTCTAACCTAACCTAACCTAATCAAACCTAACCTAATCTAACCTAACCTAATCTAACCTAACCTAATCTAACCTAACCTTACCTTATAAAACCTATCACTTTAAGCTCCAGAAACACACACTAAGGCGGCCTCAAACTCGGTGAAAATAATCCTAGTCTGAGAGTCTTGTTTGCTTAATGGAGAGGTTGGCTATTTTCACCGTGTAGGAGCAGCGGTTACCTGAGAGAGATGGTGTAGTGGTAATGGTCGAGGGGAACACCTGGTGAACACTCTGTCTGTCTCTCTGTCTGTCTGTCTGTCTGTCTACCTGTTCGTCGGGTTATCTATCTATCTATCTTTCCATCTCTTTCTGTCTATATATTTCTCGTTTTGTGTAATTTTCTGTCAATCTCTCTCTCTCTCTCTCTCTCTCTCTCTCTCTCTCCTATGTACTAAAGAAAGAAAGCTATTCACCACCACCATAATTTCCTTCCTTCCTTTCTTCCTCCCTCCTTCTCACCCCTCTCCTTTCTTCACTCCCTCTCCCTTCCCTCTCCCACTTCAGCGGCGGCGGTTAAGGACCACTGGTTGGAGAATGGCTCCATTTTTCTTCTCAGATTCAGGTGTCGGTGATGTAAGTATAATGCTGGTGTGGGAAGGGAGAGGGAGGGAGAGAGGAGAGATGGAGGAAAAGAGGGCAGGCAAGGAGGAAGGAGAAAGCCCTTCCTATCGAACCAATCTCCTCCTCCTCCTCTCTCTCTCCTCTCTCCTCCTCCCTCCCTCCCTCTTTCCCTCCTCCTCCCGCCTCCCTCTCTCCCTCCCTCCCTCCTCCCTCTCTCCCTCCTCCCTCTCTCCTCCTCCTCTCTCCCTCCCTCTCCCTCCCTCTCTCTCTCCCTCCCTCCCTCCCTGGTGGTTCAGTAATGCACCCTGTATACCCTAATGGTGAAACTTCCCACAAAAGTAGTAAAATTATTGAAAAATGGCGACCCGAGATGAATATGTATAAGAAACTCAAAGGTAATTTGTAATTTAATGATTAGTCGCAGGTAAAATGATGTTAGTTTGATGGAATGATGTTTATGGTGATTATAATAATGATGTTAGTAATAATAATAATAATAATCATAATAATAATAATAATAATAATAATATTAATAATAATAATAATAATAATAATAATAATAATGATAATGATGATGATGGTAAGAAGAAGACTCACCACCATTAACACAATCATACAACAACACTAAATAATATATTAATACACTGAACGAGAAAGAAAAAACAAAACGAAGCTAATTATCACATTTGTCTCCAAGTGTAAACGGGAAAGTGAAGAAATGCAAGTAATGGTGACTCAGCGAAAACTTCTCCCAAACCTAGCTAATATATCTCTCGTGTTGGGTTATTTAGAGGACAGTTAATATAGCGACAGGTGGTACAAAGAGTTATATTATTTCTAGCAATTAGTGATGAAGTGCAGAACTTACAATTCCAGGCCATATTACTGTTGGTATCCATTATGAATTTTTGGGTCGTGTTTGTTAGTTCTGTTAACGGAGAAAACAGTACCTATGTGTTTTGGTAACATAAATACAATGATAAATTTTCCATTATTTGTCCGTGTGTGTGTGTGTGTGTGTGTGTGTGTGTGTGTGTGTGTGTGTGTGTGTGTGTGTGTGTGTGTGTGTGTGTGTGTACTAAGCACGAGTGTATGAACGTTTTTGTATATCTACATGGGTGTATTCATACTCAACAAACAAAATCTACACACACACTACACCAACACCACACCACACCATACCAACACCACACCAACACCAACACCACACCACACCAACACCACACCACCAGCACTACACCAACACCACACCACACCATACCAACACCACACCAACACCAACACCACACCACACCAACACCACACCAACACCATACCACCCATCACAGAAACATTTAACATTACCTGATTATATTTTTAATTAAGCATGACCACACCGTATAAACAACGGCAGGTACAGGTGTGAATAATGTATAAACCGCCGCTAATATATACACCTGAATGTATAAACAACAACAAAAATTCTGTGCGCTGGTTAGGTGATGCGTGAGGAACTGTTTGTGTGTGTATATTTGTGTTGTGGATGCGAGGGGACAGAATGTATGACTGTGTGTATGTAAATTCCCTCTATGTATGATAATATACGATGTAGGAACCGAGAGTAGGATAAAATATGGATAATTTAGTATGGGGGGGGGGAGGGAACCTGTGTGTGTGTTATTTTCGTCGGTGGGTGGGAGCGTGAGTATGTTTGTACGTTGGTAGTAGTGAGGGAGCGTGTGTATAACTGCTTATACACAAGGAGCATGAGAGAGAGAGCGTGTGTATAACTGATTATATACAAGGAGGAGAGCGTGTGTATAACTGTTTATACACAAGGAGCATGAGAGAGAGCGTGTGTATAACTGATTATACACAAGGAGCATGAGAGAGACAGCGTGTGTATAACTGATTATACACAAGGAGGAGGAGAGCGTGTGTATGCAAGTGGTATACATAGTTAGTATATTGTGTTGCGTTGAGGAGTAATGGTGGTAGTGTGGCGCCAAGCTGGGGAGTAGACAGTGTTATGGAGCGGGTCTGTCTGGCTTATTGATCTCACTAAAGCATTACTCCTTCCACCAGCAAACACTCTTACCAGCAAGCACTCTCACTAGCAAACACTCTCACTAGCTAACACTCTTACCAGAAAACACTCTTACCAGCAAGCACTCTTACCACCAAACACTCTCACTAGCAAACACTCTCACTAGCTAACACTCTTACCAGCAAACACTCTCACCAGCAAACACTCTCACTAGCTAACACTCTTACCAGCTAACACTCTCACCAGCAAACACTCTCACTAGCAAACACTCTCACTAGCTAACACTCTCAATCGCTAACACTCTCACCATCAAACACACCCACTAGCAAACACTCTCACCAGCAAACACACCCACTAGCAAACACTCTCACCAGCAAACCTCTCCACTTGTGCTACTCTCACTAGCTAACACTCTCACTGTAAACACTCTCACTAACCAAACACTCTCCTTTAGCTTCAACACTCTTACCATCAAACACACCCACTAACCAAACACTCTCACCGCTTAAACACACCCACTAACAAACAAACTCTCACCAGCAAACACACTCACTAGCAAACAAACTCACCAGCAAACACTCTTACCAGCAAACACCACACTATGGAAATTTAAATAAACACATACAAGCAAACAAACACACACACACACACACACACACACACACACACACACACACACACACACACACACACACACACACACACACACACTTATAATAGACACTGGAATTAATGGCATCATTTTATAAGTATAAGTATCCCAGCAAAAGTACATCTAAGCGTAAAATAATAACAACAAAATAATTACTGCCTATAAGAATGTGAATACTTGGAGCTCCTTCTTAAGTGTGAGGTGAAGCGTCAAGGAGGAGGTGTAGGAGAGGGTTTAAAGGACACAGGTGAAGGACTCCCTCTCTCTCCTACTCCTCCACACGTCCTACATACATACATACATACATACATACATACATACATACATACATACATACATACATACATACATACATACATAAGTGAGGGAGGGATATAGGCAAGCGAGGAGGAGAAACAGATGGAAGAAAGATGAAGAAGAAAGTGAAATAAAGAAGATAAATAATTGATTAAAGAAAGAGAGAGAGAGAGAGAGAGAGAGAGAGAGAGAGAGAGAGAGGAGAAATAAAAGTGGTTGAAATAAAGTCGAAGTGAAAGGGAAGATAGAGAAGGAGATAAATAAAAAGAGAAAGAACAGATAATGGAAAGGGGAGAGAGAGAAAGAATGGAAAAAGAAATATATTGAGGAAGAGGGGAAGACGGAAAGAGAGTGGACAGAGAGTGTGAGAAAGAGAGAGTGAAAAATACACAGAGAATATAGGGAGAAGGGAAAAGGGCCGAGAAAAGGGAGAAAACAACATTAAAAACAATAACAACAACAACGTGATGTGACAGTTGACTTTCTCCCCCAATTATCCTCCCTTCTTTCTCCCCCAATTGTTCTCCCTATTTATTCTCCCCAAATATCCTCCCTATTTATCCTTCTCCCTCAATTATCCTCCCTATTTATCCTTCTCCCTCAATTATCCTCCCTATTTTTCCTTCTCCCCCAAATATTCACCCTATTTTTCTCCCCCAAATAACCTCCCTAACAGTCTTTCTCCCTACCTATTCTCCCCATATATCCGTTATCGTTCTTTTCCTCCTCTCTCCTCTCCACTTGTTCTTCTCGTCTTTCCTCTCCATTTGTCTTCCTCCCCCTCCTCCTCCTTCTTCTCTTATCTCCTCCCCACTACCTCGTCCTTCTCTCTCCTCCCGTTGTCCTCCCCGTCTTCTCTTCTCCTCTCCTCTTTCATCTTCCTCTCCTCTCTCCGTTACCCTCCCCCCTTCTCTGGTCTCTCTCCTCCTTATCTCTCCTCCCCCTTATCTTCCTCCTTCCCATCTACCCTCCCATCTCTTCCTTATCGTCGCAAGGGGCTGTGGTCACCCTCTCCGCTTACCATAATGTTTGATGAAGAACAAAATAATTAATGGTATTTCTTCATTTTGGTCGAGTGGTTACTGAGACTGTCTGAAACTCGCCAATGGCTCATGGGAATTCATCTGTCATTCCTGTAAATTTTTGTGAAATTCCATTGATTAAATACTGAACTCTGGGTGACTTTTGACAGAAAATCGTGTGAAATTTGTAATGTGAAAATTGATAAAAATTCATATTTGTTTTATTATTTTTGTTATAGTTGTACAGGGATATTGTCGACCTTGTGGTAATAAATGTTTTCAGTTTTGGCTTTAAATTTAAGTGAGATAAATTTTTTTTTATCTATTACTAAATGAATTGTAAGTATGATTCTTCACTTTTGAGTTTATATAAAAAAAATGGGGTAAAATTCTAAAAAAAAAAAAAAATCCTTTCCTTTACAAATAATTTTTTTCCATTGTTTACTTCATACAATACACAAATAATTTTTTCACCATCGTTATGAAAAACAAATATTACAATTATTCATTTAATATTTCGATAAGCAGTATAGTCATTATTTATTCACTTAAATTCTAATATAACTTTAACCTCTTATGGTATTTTAGTTCTTAATTATCTTGTTTTATCTTCTCTTCTTCTCTCTTTGTTTCTATAATCTTTTCTTCTTTATTTTCTCTGTTATTTTATCACTATTCATCGTTTATTCTGTTTTATTTCGTTGTGTTGTCTTCTCTCTCTCTCTCTCTCTCTCTCTCTCTCAGGATCAATGGTTATAGCGTCAGAATATATAGGTAACTCGACCTAGTGTTTCCCCGGGGTCGCGTATAACTCAAACACAGATTCCAAATTCACTCAAGTTTCCCACGCTAAATATTCCCCCTGTTGCCCCTCTCCCTCTCCCCTTTCCACCACTTTTCCTCTCTCTCCTACACTCCCCTCTTTCCCGCCTCTACCCTCTCTCTCTCTCTTCCCTCTTCTCCTCCCTTTCCCTCCTTCTCCTCCCCTCCATCTCACTCCTTCCCTCTCCCATCCCTCTTCCCCTTTCCTCTCCTCTTCCCCCCCTTTCCCCCTCCCCTTAGCGATGACACATGGATACGCAGTCATACATACACACACACACACACACACACACACACACACACACACACACACACACACACACACACACAGTTTAGTACCAAAGGTAATTAAGGCTTACAGAGAAATTCGAAAGTTAGAAGTGTTTTAAATTGGCGGAAATATTGTTAAATATTTTGGTCATACACGAAAACTCAGTTAAATTGAGTTAAAAATGTTGCAATTGAGTTAGTTTTGACTGCAATTAAAACTGAAACTTTCCAATGAATGTACCTGTACACACACACACACACACACACACACTCACACACACACACACACACACACACACACACACATATATGTTATTCGATTAGTATGTATGTATGTATATATGTATGTATGTATGTATGTATGTATGTATGTATGTATGTATGTAGTTTATCCTCAAGCAGATGTATATTAAACTCTAAATAAATGAACGAGTCTAATATCCTATAAGAGTTTAGTATAATTATTATGATCCAGACTCAGTTCTCTCCACACTGATAAAATATGACGGGAGAATCTTATCACATTTAATTAAGCTTGATTTAATTATGTTCCAACATGATAATTAAGCTGGCTAGTCTTAGGGGATTACCATAATTAAGCTTTACTAGGTGGCTTTAATACGACCCAGGTGAAAGACGTCCCTGGTAAAGCTGTAACTATCTGTCTGTTTGTCTCTGTCTGTCTGTCTTTCTTTCTTCACATGTCTGTCTGTCTGTCTTTATCTCTCTCTCTCTCTCTCTCTCTCTCTCTCTCTCTCTCTCTCTCTCTCTCTCTCTCTCTCTCTCTCTCTCTCTCTCTCTCTCTCTCTCTCTCTCTCTCTCTCTCTCTCTCTCTGTTACTAAAATTAATCTTGATAAAACGCAATTACGTTAAGAGGAATGTAATTAACTTGAAGTAATAAGACAACCTCTTTATCTATCTTCTATCTATCTATCTATCTATCTATCTCATATCGGAAGTGAATTATGCATAGATATTACTAATTCAGAGACAGACAGACAGACAGACAGACAGACAGACAGACTGTAACAAGAAAGATTAAAATGTAACCAAATGAAGAAGATAATAATTTTAGTTACCAATGTGTGTTGCTGTGATCCTTCACCTTACCTTAAGTGAGTTTCGTTATCTCTCTCTAATACCTCCTCTGGTTATCTTAACGTAATCCTCTTTCATCTAGGTTAGGTTAGGTGAGGTTAGGGTAGGTGAGGTGAGGTGAGGTTAGGTTAGGTTGCGTTGGGTTTGGTTGGTTTGGGTTTGGTAAGGTTAGGTTAGGTTGGTGACCCGTGAGAGGAGGTGGGCGGTGACCGTGTGATGTGGTCTCACACATGATGAACCGCTCACAATAAACTTAATGAGGCAACACCTGTGAACCTCAGGGGGTGGGGGGAGGAGTTCGAACTATGGGACCATCTCTTACGTTCAACAAAAGTTTTATAACAATGTATTCCAGGCTTTTGTTTCTTTGCTTTTATTTACATTCCGGTTTTAATTGTCATCATTTTTATGTCATATTCTACAGGACTTTGTTTTTATCCTTTAGGTTTATTTTATTTTATATAATTTTTTTATTAATCCATTTATTGACTATTAATAATAATAATAATAATAATAATAATAATAATAATAATAATAATAATAATAATAATAATAATAAATCATCATCATCATCATCATCATCATCATCATCATCAATAATAATCCTGGTCTTCATTTTTATATAATTAATTTATTTTATTTTTATTTTATTTATCGTATATTAATTATTACCGATTATGCCATTGTTAATGTTCTTATGTTTAGAGTTTCTTTGTTTTGATTCTTTAATTTATTTGTTTGGTACAAGTGAGAGTGTGGGAGGTTAGGTTAGGTTAGGTTAAGTGAGTGAGAGAGAGAGATAATATACTTCCTGTTAGGTGAGTCAGGAGGCGCTGGAGGCCGGGGAGTTATATCAACAGACTTAATCAGAGATACCAGATCACCTCACCTGGCTTGGGGGTGAGGAGGGAAGGAGGGGGTGGGAAGGGGGGAAGGGAAGGGAAGAATGAGAAGGAGAGGAGATGGTTGAGAAAGGAACTTGGGTGAGGAGGGAAAGAAAAGAAAAGAGAGAGACAGAGAAGGAAAAAAATGAGAGTAAAGATATAAACAAACAGAGAAGGGAAGGAGGCAGAACGGTAAGTGTGCAAACAGAGGGTTTAAGTATTCAACCAAGGCAAACAAGACCCCTGTTTGCCGGGCGTCGTGAGTGTATTCATAGATGTAAACGAAGCATTTCCTACGTTGGTGCCATTCATGCATAAACTGCTTGTCTGTTTGCGCTACATGTGTATACTGTGTGTGTGTGTGTGTGTGTGTGTGTGTGTGTGTGTGTGTGTGTGTGATAGGGACGTTAATTATTTTTCTTATGATTTATTTTGTCTGTTTATTTCCCGAAAGAAACATCCATCTATGGCAGTGTATTTATTGTATACATACAGGTTGTCCATAAATGATTACACTGATTCAAACATGAGAGAAGACTGTTTTAGGGTAATCACTTATGGACATCCTGTATTTCCAAATATAAGTACCAACTACATGATAAATCTATCTCCCAATGCTGGCCAATTTCTCTAGATTATTTCCCAAAACAAACTTATATTATGTCCTAAGATAAAACTATTTCCCAAGACCAAAACTATTTCCCAAAGACCAAAACTATTCCCCAAGACCAAAATTATTTCCCAAAGACCAAAACTATTCCCCAAGACCAAAACTATTTCCCAAAGACCAAAACTATTCCCCAAGACCAAAACTATTTCCCAAAGACCAAAACTATTCCCCAAGACCAAAACTATTTCCCAAGACAGAGATTATAATATTATCCCTGGGTGACCGTCGACCGCCGTCCGCCTTGAGACCATTCACTGAAATATTCATACAGAGTCACCCTTTTCCCGTCTGCCATGTTATTGGTCCATTCAACCTACTCCCATAAGAGTTTTAGGAGACCGGACACTATATTTATCCGTTATAGTTCACTTAGGTTCGGATGTTACGGAAGCTGGCCATATTGGTTCATGGAGGAGGTTTCGGATCTTAGATGTGTTGGTTTTTTTTTTTGGGGGGGGGGGATGTTTTGAGTTATAGATGTTATTTTAAGGAAGGATGTTTTGATTTGGGTGTTTGGAGTCATGATGTTTTGAGTCACGGGTGTTCGGAATCCATATATTTCGGGTGTGAGATGTTTTATGTTTTTTATTTTTAGGGACCAAGGTGTATCGAGCAGCAAGTGTTTCAAAACCCCCCTGGATGTTTCGAGTCTCAGATATTTTGACCCCTGGATGTTTCGACTCAGATATTTCGACCCCTGGATGTTTCGAGTCTCAGATATTTTGACCCCTGGATGTTTCGAGTCTCAGATATTTCGACCCCTGGATGTTTCGACTCTCAGATATTTCGACCCCTGGATGTTTCGAGTCTCAGATATTTCGACCCCTGGATGTTTCGAGTCTCAGATATTTCGACCCCTGGATGTTTCGACTCTCAGATATTTCGACCCCTGGATGTTTCGAGTCTCAGATACTTCGACTCAGATATTTCGACCCTTTCATGGTTCGACTTTTCAATATTTCGAACCCCGAGAGTTTCAACCCCAGGATGTTTCACTGCGGAACATCTACAGCTACAGGCTTTATTGCTCTGTACGTTTTTGGCCATCGAGAGTTTTAACCTCAATCTTTTTTCCCTTTTTTCCCCCTTTTTTCCCATTTTTTTCCATTTTTTCCTCCCCCTCTTGGCCTGGATGTTACGTAACCTAACTTAATTTCGACTAACTAGATCGAGCGTCTGAGGGCTGAGGCTACCAGTGACCACCTATTACATTTTTCAAGCCCTCCGGCCCCCCAGCCCTCCAGCCCTCCAGCCCCCCAGCCCTCCAGCCCCCCAGCCCTCCAGCCCTCCAGCCCTCCAGCCCTCCCCAGACAAGATGCTTCCCAGCCAGATCTTCATTCATAAACTATCGTAAGACTAAATTTTTTCTCTAACTAAAGGGAAGACGTTTTGGCTCTTACGATAAAATTTCTTTGCTGTAGTGATGTTTGTATTTTATTGTATTTTATTGTATTTGTTGCAGTTTATGTTTTTTAGTTTTAGGGAAGGAACAAAGATCGGATCATATGAAGATTAGGCACCCAAGTTTATTTTACCTGATGATTAAATACTCTAACGTAACGTAACCTGACCTAACCTAACTTAAATTATCAGAGTTCTCATCACAATACATATAACTACTAGTCTCTATTAATTGCCAAAGTTAATTATCCTGTATTGACGGTATGATTTAAGTGAACAATATGAGTGCTCTTATATTAACATCTGACATTTTTACCAAATTAAGAACTGCTGGAGTGATGAAAGAGAGAATACATCTCAATCAACAGAAAACGTAATGAGATTCCCATTTTTTTAGATTGTAATTGCGTTCCGTTTTCTATGATAAGCAGTTGCCAAAAGTCGCAATATAAACAAGACATTATAAAGAGTGCAGATAGTTTTTTGAGGCAGTTGGACATAAAGGAAAAATATATATATATATATATTTAGTTTTCTTCTCAATAGAAACGAAATAAGAGAAAAAAAGATGAAAATAATAATTATAAATTCATAAATAACTAAATAAACAAAGGATAAACACTGCGATGAAGAGAGAGAGAGAGAGAGAGAGAGAGAGAGAGAGAGAGAGAAATTTTGAAAACTAAAATAATATTCTTGAGGTATATCAAGAAAAGGACAGTAAGACCGGGTTAGGTTAGGTTAGGTTAGACACGGGGAGGAAGAGGGGGGGGGAAGGAAGAAGAGGAGAAGAAGTAGGAAGGGAAGGAAAGATGCGAAGAGGAAGGAAGAAGAAAAGTAATAGAGAAAGAGAGAAGGAAGACGGGAAGGGAGAAGATGGAGAAGAGAGGCAGAGAAGAAGAGTCGGTAGGTGGAGTGATTGGAGAAGGGAATGAAGACAGGAAGAAGAGGAGTAGGAGTAAAGAGTAATTAGAGTAAATGAAACTATATAATAATTATTCTATTGAGTAAAGTAACTGTAAATACATCAACAAATACGATACATCTTACTTAATAAACGATGATTCTTCTAAATTCTTCTAAGGGATTTTTCTTCAATCATCATTACCAAAAAATATAAATAAACAAATCCTTAAAAAACAAATAAATGTTTATGTGGGGGATTTTACTCGTGCAGGTAAACAAAAATAAAATATTACCTTACCTGTGGGAACTTAATTCACTCAGGTAAATAAAATAAAATATTACCTTACCTGTGGGAACTTAATTCACTCAGGTAAATAAAATATATTATTGCCTTACCTGTTGGATCTTAACTCATGTAAAGAAACATTGGTCGACAAAAAATAAAAACTGAAACATTCTTCTGAAATTAAGTCTTATTTTATAGTGTATTAGAGGCGGATGTCTTAATAGATCAATTCTAAATGTTTTTATGAAGTCTTATGTACAAGGCTAGGAGACCCTGTAGCTGGGGGGAGGCCTAGGAGAGGGTGTAGAGGGAGAAGATCTAGGAGAGAGTGTAGCCGGCAGGAGGCCTAGGAGATGGTGGAGCCAATAACTACCAATCACTCTTATCGCAGTAGTCGACGGGCCGGAATGAATGGTCGGGCCGGATAGGCTTTTCTCCGATTTACCTTCCAAGCTGGCCCGCGCAACACTGGCCTCCATGATGCTGGTGATGGTGGGAGGCCGGATGGAGGGAGAGGCTAGATGGAGGGAGAGGTCGGGTTGGAGGTCTCTCTCTCTCTCTCTCTCTCTCTCTCTCTCTCTCTCTCTCTCTCTCTCTCTCTCTCTCTCTCTCTCTCTCTCTCTCTCTCTCTCTCTCTCTCTCTCTCTAAGCGTCATTATTTATATACTTAATACTCTCTTCCATCTTTACCTACCCTTTTCCATCTCTGCTTTTCCTCTCCCATCCTTCTCCCTTCCCTCTCCACCCATCTCCATTCATCTCCTCTCCTCTCCCATCCTTCTCCCTCCCTCTCCCTCCTCTCTCCATTCATCTCCCCTCCTCTCCTCTCCCATCCTTCTCCCTCCCTCTCCCTCCTCTCTCCATTCATCTCCCCTCCTCTCCTCTCCATCTATCTCCCTCCCTCTCCCTCCTCTCCCCTCCCTCTCCATCCATCTCCTTCCCTGCCCATTCATCTCCCCTCCCTCTCCATCTATCTCCCTCCTTCTCCCATCTTTTCCCATCCTCTCCCCTCCTTCTCCCCTCCCTCTCCCCTCCCTCTCCCTTCCCTCTCCACTCCCCCTGTCTGCTGTCTGGCTCCTTTGCGAGGCGTCTGTCCGTCTGTGTGTCTGGGTGGCTCATGTAAGGATGAAATATGCATAAAGGGTTAACCTCCTTGTACTCTACTGCAGGTGTGTATTCAAAAGGTCAACAAAAGGTCACGGCAGTTAAGAGGACCTTTGATATAATCTGTGATGGTAGGGGGGGGGGTAGGGAGATGCGGGAGGGGAGGGTTGAGCACTTATATCAGATTTATCCCTAAAAATGATCAAAGGGTCAAGAAGTTACCTTGAATATACCTGAGTAACTTTAGGTGTAACAACCCTGATCAAGTTGTCTTCATAAAAGGTCATAAAAGGTCACAAAAGGTCATCTCCTCCTGTGTTAGCTCTACCGATGGTGTTCCTGTTGACCTAATATGACCCGGAAAAATGGATAAAAACTTGAAAAAAAAACAATATCATGTTCGAGATGTTTTGGTTTTAATGTAATATATATTTCTAGCTGACGTGGGTGGGTGGGTGGGTGGGTGGGTGGGTGGGTGGAAATTGGGTTGGGGGGTGAAAATGGTTAATATAAGTTGACGAATGAGTATAAGATGGAATAAAGATGGAGGAAAGGATAAAGATAATGAATGATAAAGGGACAGAGAGTTAGAGAGAGAGAGAAAGAATATGAGAATGAGATAAATAAAGATTACAGACAGACAGACAGACAGACAGACAGACAGACAGGTGGAACGAGAGACAGAATGAAGTAGAAACAAAAAATATCATCACCAACATAACGAAAGAGAACAGGTGAGAGTAAAGAAAATTCTGGTGAGGAAACAATAACAAAAGAACGAGAGAAAACAAAGAAACGGAAGATAATGGGAAGAGAGAAAGTGAAGAATTTATGTCAGGAAAAAAATGAAAGGAATTGGAAAGTTGAAGAGAAAATTACAATAATAGAGGAATAAAAGAGAAAGAAGAATAATTAAGGTGAATGGAATAAACGAAGGATAGGAGCAAAAGAAGAAACAAAAGTAGAATAGGATTAAAGAAGAGAAAGTGTCGTTATAACTGGTAAAAGAGAAACGGTCATACAGAGAGAGAAAAGAGAAAGATTTTATCTCCACGGAATAAACTTTATGTCAGGAGAAAAAGAGAAGAGAATCAAAGAGACAGAAGAGATGTCAGCATCAGGTGTCAGGGAGAAAGAGGAGGAGGGCTGACGTGTCTGGTGAGAGGTAGAGGCTGGGAGGTGTATGAGGCAAGATGAGGTAGAGGTAGGAGATTGTGTGTGTGTCTGTGAGAGCTTCATGTGTGTGTGTGTGTGTGTGTGTGTGTTCCCCAAACTTGTTGCACGCTCCCTCACCTTCCTTAACCCATCTCAACATATCTGCCTCTGTCCTGGCACTCTTCCATCCATCTATCCATCCATCCCATCCATCCATATTCCCACCTGGGTCCCCCTTCCCCCTCACCTCTTCCCCACCCCCTGTCAACACACCCGGCCACCACTGCCCTGATGACCACACTGCGCTCTCACACTCTAAAGCGACACATGACCACTGTTAATTTTTATATCTTCTCAGAGGCCAGAGTAGAGAGAGAGAGAGAGAGAGAGAGAGAGAGAGAGTTTAAATATTTCTCCATAGGAAGTCAAAGAAAGTGATTGGAAACCCTTTTTGGAGTTCAATTTTATTCTTTCTTTTTTTGGGGGAGGGGGGGGAGGGGTGTAGTTCTGTGTAGTGTAATAAATTTATTTCGTATTATTATTATTATTTTTACGATTTTTGTTTGCGTTTTGGAAATGTTGATTGGTTGATTTTTTTTTAAGTTTCTGGTGATTTTATGACAGTACACGTCATTGGTACACGTCACTGGTACACGTCACTGGTACACGTCACTAATACACGTCCCTGGTACACGTCACTGGTACACGTCCCTGATACACGTCACTGATAGTCTCATTGTTGAAACTCGTCCTTCGTCACGGCTGGTCTACGGACGACGGAGTTGTTTGAACTGGAAATAAAAATATCTGGAGACGATCATTCCCCCAGAGAGAAGAGCAAACACCCGGAGATGCTACAGGCGTGAGTGTTTCTATTGGTCATAAGCACAGGTAAGCAGTTCCGGTGGGAAATATTTTTAAACCAAGAATTCCGAGACGCGTTAAGCTGAGGTAAACAACAGGTGTACAGGTAATGTTAGTTAGCACCTGAGGGCAGTAATTGTTTTTTTTTTCACTGATGCTAATGAGGAGGATTATTAAACCAGGTGAATTATTGTGATTGGTTTAATAAGTTTTATAAGTGGTAATAGTGTTGTGAGTCCGGTGGAGTAAAACAGGGAAGCAGTGTTGTCATTTATGGTGGGCCGTTTTGGTGTATTTTAAAGGACAACTCTAGAGGGATGTGGTTCTTGTAATGGCGGCCTCGAGTGTCACTTCAATGGGATAGTTTCACACCTAAAAAAAAAAAAAATTGTAATCACTTCTTGAAAATATAGTTGGGAAAAATGTATTCTTTTCTGAGTTACGTGTGAGTGAAGTTTATAGTGACGATATTAACACGAGGTGGGGGATGGGGAAGAAGGGGGGTAGGAGGGAGGTGAAGGTAGGAGGAGGAGGGGGGTGAGGGTAAAAAGGAGGAAAAATAAGGATCTACAGCCTCAGTAGAAATTTTTAAGAAAGAAATCAATTATATGATACCCAGCCAATGAAGCAAATGACCAAACTTAAGACCAACTATTTAAATTATGCTTAATAAATCATCATATGAATAGAGATGTTTTCTTCAAATTATATTATAAAAGTTTTGTAAGAGAAATAAATCACTTGGCATAACCAATAAGAGCAATGTAAGAGGTGTGAGGGGAGGAGGGGTGACCAGGGGGGGGGAGTCAATGAAACAAAATCAAGGTAAACAGAAGTGAGATGAATACTTATTGTTGTTTTTTATTTGGTGGGGGGTAGTTATGATATTGAATTATATATGCATTATTTAAATCCCATACACTGTTCTGTCGTATAAAGTTGCTTAAACAAAATATCAAACAGTTTATTTGAGTAAGTTTAGTAAGTTTTATTTCTCACCTATAAACTGCTGACGTGAACACCTCTCAGACCCGGTGTCAGAATGTGTTGATTATTTTACCTTAAGGGAGACTGAGAGAGCAAGGGGTTGTAGAGACTAAAGGTGGGAGAGAGAGATTGGTGGAGGGGAAGATGGAGTGAATAGGAATTACAATGATGGTGATGATGACGAGGAGGAGAAGGAGGATATGATGGTGATGATGATGATAATAGTAATAATAATGAATTTTATTATCATTAACCACGAAAAAAAATTAGAAAAAACCCCAGATCGTAAGGTAGACATAAATAAATAGTCAATAATAAAGTTAATAACATAAGGTCAAATAATTATCTCACTAGAACGACAAACACTTCCCCTCCGTTACTTCACACTTAGCGGTGGACAGAACACTTAAGCCAATACTCAAGAGGGTAAAGAGCTCTTGTTATATTACCCTTTGAGGCGGGAACAGGAAATTGAATAGTCTTGGATTCATTCTTTGCTATGTTAATAAGGTGGTCATTCCAAGGGTAGTTTGGTGATGTAAAAGACCGGAATTAAACGTAATAATTGTAGCATTTAAGAGATTTAATGCATGACTTAAATGAGAGAGAGAGTGTGTGTGTGTGTGTGTGTGTGTGTGTGTGTGTGTGTGTGTGTGTGTTTGTGTGTGTGTGTTGAAGTGAGAGTTGCAGTAAAAAAGCAGTAAGGTAAATGTCTAGTGCTCGGAAGAAAACGAGAAGAGGTTATTAAGATGATAGGAACAAGAACAGAGCCTTGAAGCACTCCAGGGAGATAGTGTGAAACAATAACAAAAACAATAACAACAACAACAGTAACACGACCATCACCACCACCACCACCACCACCAACAACAACAACAACAACAACAAAGATATGATAGAAGCAGAGAAAAAAATTGGTCCTAGATATTAAGGAAACAACCAGATCATACCAAAATCTGTATGAGTCAAGAGTATGAGTCAACAGTATGAGTCAACAGTATGAATCAACAGTATGAGTCAACAGTATGAGTCAACAGTATGAATCAACAGTATGAATCAACAGTATGAATCAACAGTATGAATGAAGTGAATAGAGAAATGAAGATAAAGAATAATAGAATAAATGGGATTAAAATATGAAAGAAGAAAAAAGAAAGAAATTAGAAAATGAAAGAATAAATCACACAGCCATCATACATTCCCATCAGTATATTCATAAAAAAAATAAAGCATATATCAATAAATCAATATCCAGCTACGAAATATATCACACAGTGTACCAATTAAAACCGATCGTGAAAAATATCGGAAATATATTCATGTACCGGTATAGTCGTCACGTAGTTAGGCCAATCTGTACATTGTTCAATAGATTTTCTCTTTTGCACTTTTTGACATCTATTGTGACCACCATTTTTAATTTTCTCTGTTGGCTGGTACAATCACCCAACGGAACTAGGGGCAAAGAACTAGCCAATTTACACCGTTACTGTCGTGTGTGTGTGTGTGTGTGTGTGTGTGTGTGTGTGTGTGTGTGTGTGTGTGTGTGTGTGTGTTTGTTGTGATTATACTTTACTAAAACGTTCCCGAAACCTTAAATAAAAAGATGTACTGTATATAAAAAATGTATATAATTATAAACATTCTCTAAAAAAATCATGAGAAAAAAAATTCAAATAAAATAACAAGAAGTAACACAAAAAAATTAATACAAATAACAGGAATTAACTAGACAGAATAATGCTAATCAATAATTCTCTAATAATTCTGATACGTGGACAAGAGTGACGAAATGGTTATAATTCTTCTGATGATAGTACATTAATCACGAATTCGTATTTCACCCCCCCCCCACACACACACACACACACACGCACACGTACACAGAGCCAGAATCATATACCTGTCCAGATGAACTCAGACACACACACACACACTCTGGATGTTTTATCAAATTTCTCTGATGTGACAGACAAGGGTCCTCTTTGTCTCTCAACTGCCTTGTTTATTAAGCTCTCACTAATTGGTGTCCTCACTACACATGGGGTAATATTTCTCAGTCAAAGAACACGGTTTTAATATATACCTACGTTACTGTGTTTTTTATTTTGTCTTTGTGGTTTATTTTTAAAAGTTGGATGTATCTTTGTTTATGTTGGGTGCAGATAGAAGATATATGGTTGGTTTATTTGTTAGGTTAGGTTGGTTTAGGTTAGGTTAGGTTAGGTTGGATTTGTGTGGTCCTGTTAACATTATATTTAGTATTTAATCCATTCTCGTCTCATTTAAGGCTTCATGAAGTAAGGATTGACTTCAACATACCCAGAAACTGAAATTTGAATTCTATATAATGGCACTAGTAGACAGCGAAGTCCAGAATTCTCATAATTTTCTTTTTTTTTTAATGTCGCTCCAACACCCGGAACGTGAAGGAGAGATTCATATCTGGAGGAGGTGGTGCTGCTAGTCTCCCTCAGGTATGCCATTATAACCCGCGGGTCTTGTTTGCCGGGTATTATTTTGGTCCGCCGTTACCAGTACGATATGTTTGGTCTGAGTCGCTCCTCTCGGCACCACCACAGTAACGCTGCCACTGTCAACTCTTGTGGATCAGTGTTATTGTATCATCATCATAGTCAGTATAGTGTTGTAGCATTGTTAATTTTGTATCATATTGTCATTATAAATTATACATTCTATCATCAGTTGTGAATTATAGTGTGTTAATATTGAGTACTTACTCTTTATTTACGATTAACAAACTTTATAAACTTTCATTATTTTACAAATATTAAAAAAATAGATTAATTAAACAATCTTCAATTATGAATTAACTTTTTTATTTCAAACTCATATTTAATCTCAATAGTTTAATTTACCCATTTTGGAATTTATTTAATTTTATATAAGATTTTAAAAATGCATCATACACATACGTCGTTTAGTTAAATCCCGGTTATATAATACAGTACTTTGTCTCAAGGTCGACCTGCAGTGGTATAGGTTATAAGGAAGGAAGGAAGAAATGAAGAGAGGAAGAAATGAAGGAATGAATGAATGAATGAAGGCATAAAATAAAGAAGGAAGGAAGGAATTAAGGAAGGAAGGAAGGAATTAAGGAAGGAAGGTAGGAAGGAATGAATGAAAGGAGGAATGAAGGAACGAAGGAAGAAATGAACGAATGAATGAATGAATGAAAGAAAGACTGAAGGAAGGAAGGTAGGAGGGAACGGATGAAAGAAGGAATGATTGAAGAAAGGAATGAAAGAAGGAATGAATGAAGGAAGGAAAGAAAGAAGGATGAAAGAATGAATGAATGAAGGAAAGAAGGAATGAATGAAGGAAGGAAGGAAGGAAGGAAAGAAGGAATGAATGAAGGAATGAAGACTGGCTGAGATAATACGACCATCTCTTAATTTCTCTCAATAAACTATTTCCCGTGTGTTCTCAACTAGAAAATTGAGAAATCCCTTTAAACTCGGTATTCGGGCGATGTGTGAGGGTAGACGGTACACGGCGAGGCTAGGACGGTGCTCGGCGAGGCTAGGACGGTACACGGCGAGGCTAGGACGGTACACGGCGAGGCTAGGACGGTACACGGTGAGGGTAGACGGTACACGGCAGGGGCTAGGACGGTACACAGCAGAAATGGGACGGTACACAGCGAGGCTAGGACGGTACACACGGCAGAGGGCTAGGACAGTGCACCACAGCAGAGACTAAGGACGGTGCACGGTGAGGTGGACAGTACACAGCAGGGGCTAGGACGGTACACGGCGAAATAGGACGGTGCAGCGAGGTTAGGACGGTACACAGCGAGGGGCTAGGACGGTACAACGAGGCTAGGACGGTACGGCAGGCTAGGACGGTACCTGACGAGGCTAGGACAGTACAGACTAGGACGGTACACGGCGAGGCTAGGACGGTACACGGCGAGGCTAGGACGGTACACGGCGAGGCTAGGACGGTACACGGCGAGGCTAGGACGGTACAGGACGAGATTAGGAGGGTACTTGTGTGTGTGTGTGTGTGTCTGTGTGATCTGCCTCAGTTAATTGGCTGTACGGTATAGTTGATAGGCTAGAGAATGGACGTCGCCTCCCGGAAGCTTCGCCTTATATAACAACAGATGGAGCTTCAACTATTATCCACTCCACCTGATGCTTCATTGAGTGTCTCTGTAGGCTTCACCCAGGCGGTATAATTACATAACTGGCGGAGAGAGAGAGAGAGAGAGAGAGAGAGAGAGAGAGAGAGAGAGAGAGAGAGAGAGAGAGTATGACCAAACAGACTGACAGATAAAAACATTTATTAATACCCTCATCATCTTAAGGTAATCTGAATATATATATTTTTTTATCACCTACGCACCTGGTTCTGTGTCTCACCTGGATTAATTAGTATACCTGGTTAATTATATCACCTGAATTATTGAGGATCTTGTTATGAGTTTATTTGTTTGTCGAGTTGGGATATTTTTCTTTCGTTATTATGGTTAGGTTAGGTTATTCTTCCCCTCTTCCTCCTTTCATCACCCCTCTCTCCTCTCCCAACCCCCCTCTTCCCTTTCTCCCCTCTTTTCCTCTCTTTTATAGTCTCCCTCTTCTTTCTCCCTCTTCCCCTCCCCTTCATCCACCCTCTCCCTCTTCCCCTCCTTTATCCTCATCCTTCCTCCCTCCCTCCTTCCCCCCTCCCCTCCTCCTCTCCACTTGCCTGCTTGCCCCTCCCTCACTGCCTCCTCCCTTTCCTCCTGCCCCCTCCTCTCACCCCCCTCCTCTCACCCCCCCCTCCTCTCACCCTCTGCCCCTCCCTCCCCCCTCCACGTATCGGTAACCCCACTAAGTAGAGTTTTATCGCCATTTATCGTATTATGGTATATTTTTTCACTTACAGTAATGTTGGTTGATGAAAATTATGTGGCTCTATTGGTCAACACATTTCAAGGTGGATTTTTATTGCGTTAATTTGTACCGACTCCGTAAAATTGGTATGTCGAACACAATATTATTTGTGTACGGGGTATAATTTGTGTCAGCTCTCTCTCTCTCTCTCTCTCTCTCTCTGGGGAAAAAAGTGTAATTATCGTATTATTGTGGGTGTTACTTGAGGGAAAAACGTATTTATTTCCCAGGACCCGAAGCTAGGGGAGAAAGAGGGGAGAGGGGGAAAGGGTGAGGGGAGAAAAGGGGAGGGAGAGAAGGGAAGAGGAATGCCTGTGGATGCGGTAAATAGTTGTGTTCGAGACCAGACGCGGACTGGTTGGCTGGCTGGCTGGCTGGCTGGCTGGCTGGCTGGCTGGCTGGCTGGCTGGCTGGCTGGGGAGAGGGAAGGGGAGGATGGGATGGGTGGGGGACTAAAGGGATAGTAGAAAGGAGATGGGGAGAGAGAGAGATAGCAAGAGGGTGAGGGTATAAGCGGGGTGAAGGGAGGAAGTGGTGGAGAGGGAGATAAGAAGGAAGAAGAGTAGGTAGATAAGAAGGATTAAGGAGGAGGATGGGAAGGGAGAGAGAGAGATGTACAAGAAACACAGGAAAAAGTTCTTGCATCTGTTTACTATTGTACATGACACCTGCCTCTGTGGTGGAGGTGGTGGTGGAGGTGGAGGTGGTGGTGGTGGTGGTGGTGGAGGAGGTGGTGGAGGTGGGTTGTGGTATGGAAGGTCAGCAAAGGGAAGGAGAAGGGTGAGAAGGAAAAGAGGGAGGGTGAAAGGGTGAGGAGAATGGGTACAGCTCTGTATATACCCACCTCGTCTGGCTAGTAATTGAATAACTCCTTGTTTCTCTTACCTCCCTCTCCCTCTCCCTCCACTCCTCCGCCCCCACCCCCACTACCTCACGCCCCCCACCCCACGGCCCCACCCCCTACCTCCACACGCCCCCCACCTCCGCACTCTCACGGCCCCCCACAACCTCCCCCCCCATCCCCACTACCTCCACTCACCCCCGCCCCCCACCCCCCCACTACCTCCACGCCCCCCACCCCCACACCTCCGCCCCCCACCCCACCCCACGCCCCCCCACCCCCCCACCCCCCCCACTACCTCCCCCCCCCCACCCCCACTACCTCCACGCCCCCCACCCTCACGCCCCCCACCACCTCCCGCCCCCCCCACCCCCACTACCTCACCCCCACTACCTTACCCCCCCACCCCACTACCTCCCGCCCCCCACCCCCACCCCACGCCCCCACTACCCACGCCCCCCCCCCCCCCCACACTACCCCACCCCCCCACCCCACCTGCCCCCTCCACCCCACTACCTCACGCCCCCCACCTTTTCTACGTCCTTTCATCAATTCTTTTCTCACATTTTCCTTCCTTCCTTCCTTCCTTCCTTCCTCTTATCATTTCTTTCCTCACATTTTTTCCTCATCCACCTCGCTTCCCCGTTTCTCCATTATTTCATCACATTTATCGCATCTTTCTTCCACTTCTCATTTCCTCTTCTCATATGTATTAATTCCTTATTCTCTCTATCGTTGTTTTCATCCAGTTAATCGTCACTTCCCAATTCTCTATATGTTCATTTATTATCTCTATTTTTCCGTCTCTTTTATCGGTCTGTCCCTATTCCGTCTCTTAATGTAATCTTATTCTCAGTTCTTCTTATTCCTATTCC
>NW_024746334.1:0-57500 GCF_018991925.1 Homarus americanus | reverse complement strand
GTCATACTGTAGGGAGGAATACAGGAATACAGCCCTACACTCATGTATCCTTCTCTGTAACTTATGTTTTATGCATTTATGTAAATCGTGACCATATTTTTTTGTTTTTATTCAGGGAAGAGTTAAAAGTATGGTGCTGTTGTAAATATAATATAAGTGAGGATATTTATTTTCTCGTATACATATAACCGTTTCATCATGTTAAGTATTATGTGTTGTATATGTGTTATGTATATGTGTTTTTGGTTTATATTTTGTGTATTCATTTTAACAAGTGTAAGAGGGTTTAGTATTATGGTTTCAGTAATTCCATCGGGTTTATTTCTGTAGCTTTACACGGATTAAGTATTGACTATCACCCATTTAACACCATGTTATCAGATTACACACACACACACACACACACACACACACACACACACCCATTCAATAACCTTTACAACACCTGACTCACCTCCCAATCAGAACCCCGTGCCATCAACAAACTGCAGGTGATTCGTTTCTCATTAACATTCCGTTTAGTAATCAATAAAACCTTCCTTCTCTCTCCCTCTCACACCATCACTCTTGTTTACACCTCTCTTACTACCTTAACCATTGTACACACGCCCCTCAAAAAGGTATCTATACGGAGGGTGATCGATCAATTCCATAATGAACACTATGACTCCTGTTGTCTCGGTAGGGTTGTCAAAATTCTTCGTCCGTTGTGTCATATTGTCTCACACAAAAATCGTAAAGATACTTTTTTTTTTTTTGCTGGGGGAGTGTTTACATTCTTACCATAGTCCTACTTTCATTGACGACTCGTTCCCCCCTGATGTAACTTAAAACATGTTTAACTCTTTGTGTGTACAGTATATATATAAAAAAAACCTCTGGAAAGTATTTATTAAATTTCTCATTAATCTCATACATTTTAAATACACGTTGGTTTTCTTTTCTCATCTTTATCGTGTTTTTTTCTCTATCCATAAAGGCAATAAATATATATTCTTTCTCCTACAGATAGTTTTCACTCCTACCTTTAATTGCATTCACTTGATCCCCACATTCTCACATTTTTCACCACCCAAAACTATTGTTCCCCTTGACACTGTACCTGGATGAGCCACAATTCTCTCAATAATGACCTCACTACACACCTGCCCAGGTATATTTACAAGCTAATTCCTCTAACATTTTTACTTTTACATTTTCGTTCCCCTTTGTAGACGAGAGGGGAAAGTTAACATGGTTATCTCCCTTCTGTTATGCATAAGTTATTCGTTCTTGTTATCCCTGTTATCACTTATTCAACTTCAACCTTTCTTAATATTTCTGAAGCCATGTTACTGATGATGTACCTCGTTCGTAAGCTTCTGTTTATAACTTGTTTTAATTCCGGGTTAGTTATCATTTTTTCTTCTTCTTTCTCATGTACGACTCTCTCTCTCTCTCTCTCTCTCTCTCTCTCTCTCTCTCTCTCTCTCTCTCTCTCTCTCTCTCTCTCTCCATCGTTCCTCCAGTCATATCTATTTTCTCTTCTATCAGATTGTAGTCAGACATTTCAATAGTCATTTCTCTTTGACATGTATCCACTATCCACCTACCATTTTTTTTCACCAATATCACTTATTCCCATTTATCAATTCTCTCTTACCTTTGTTTCTCTCTCTCTCTCCATTTCCATATTTATTCCGTTTTCAACACAATTACTCAATTCTTAATGTATTCTCTTCTCCTCTCTATCTCTCTTTTCATCTCTTCTCTGTATATAAACACTCATGATATTCCATCTCTCACGTTCCTACCTTGAGATGACACAGGTATAAATATCTCCCCAGGTGTGACCCCTTCTCTTATACCACTCTCATGCATGTCATCGTTTCATCACAACATGGTCGACAATCCCACGCCCTCTGCCTCTTACATTACCTCAACACACAGTGGACTTTACGCCCTTCACTTATCCCTGCCTGTTATCTACACCCTCACCTGGGTTTGATGCTTAGAGTCATAACATTCAACACTTGTTTTCATGTATTCTCAGGCATTCTAGTCTTATCGTTCTTTCTTCTGTCTCATGTATACTGTGCCTCCATGTATACTGTGCCTCCATGTATACTGTACCTCCCATGTATACTGTATAGAGAGTGTGTGTTATGGGAGAGAGAGTGATGGTGGGGTCCCTCTGTGTGTGTGTGTGTGTGTGTGTGTAACCCTAGTGGAAGTTTTGCTTTGTGTTGGGTAAGTGGGGGGTGTGTCTTGGCTTTGGATTGGCTGTAGATGACTTCAGCAGGTAACAGGGTAACTAGGGGTGGCTTGGGGGGTGGCTTGGGGTGGCTTAGAAATTGGTTGACAGAAGGAGGAAAACGAGGATGGGTTGTGGGTGGCTTGAGTGACGTGGGGAGAGAGTTATGGGAGGTGACGTGGAGAGTTACGTGGGGCGTGACGTGGGAGAGTGACGTGGGGAAGTGACGTGGGGAAGTTAAGTGGGAAGAAGTGACGTGGGGAAACGTGACGTGGAGAATGACGTGGGGAGAGATTGCGACGGGAGGGGGGTTGGGAGCGTGACGTGGGGAGGAAGCCAACGTGGGGAGAAGTTACGTGGGGAGAGTTACGTGGGGAGCTGACGTAGGGAGTGACAGATATTAGTCGAGTCTGCTTTGACCCGGCTCGCTGGCTTGACCTTCGCCTCCTCCTCCTCCTCCTCCTCCTCCTCCTCCTCCTCCTCTTCTTCTTCTTCCTCTCTTCTTCCCCTTCCCCCTCCTCCTCTTCCTCTTTCTTCCCTTCGTCCTCTTCCCCTTTCTTCCTTCTCTGCCTTTCCTCCTCTCCCTCTGTTTCTTCCTATTCCGCCTCCTTCCCCTTCTCTTCTTCCTTCTTCTACTTCTCCTCTTCCTCTTTCCCCTTCTCCTCTTCCTCTTTCTTCCCTTCCCCCTCCTCTTATCCTTCCTTTTCCTTGTTCTCTTATTCCGTCTTTTCCTCCTCCTATTATTCCTCATCCTTTTCCTTCTCCTCTTATTCTACCTCCTTCCCTTCCTCCTCCACCTCCTCCTCCTCCCTCTTCTCCTTATCATAACTGCCTCATCATTCTCCTTACCTTACCTTACCTTACCTTACCTTACCTTACCTTACCTTACCTTACCTTACCTTACCTTACCTTACCTTACCTTACCTTACCTTACCTCACCTCACCTGTAGTCATGTTCATGTGTCAGGTGTGTCAGGTGTAAACTCTCTAAAACGGTAATGAAATGATTTACCTGGTGACACCTGTCTGACGGAGCCATTATTCTTCAGGTGTGTCATTAGTGCTGGATTTAATTAGTAATTTTTCTTCTTCTTTAATTATCTTCTCTTGTTACTTCTATTTGTTTTCTCTTTCGTCTCCTCTTTCCTTCTCCAGTTTCGTCTGTTTTTAAATCTTCTTTTTATCAAATTTCTTTGTGTATGTGTGGTTTTTTTATTACAGGAGATGATATTTCACAAGTTCCTTCCTTCCTTCCTTCCTTCCTTCCTTCCTTCCTTCCTCCTCTTTCTTCTTCTTCTCTGTTCTGTTCTCGCCTCGTCTTCTTTAGTTCCATCTCTCTTCTTCTTGTCTTCTGCACTTGTTTTATTCTTCTCTTCGTCCTTCTTCTACTTCTTCCTCCCTCCTCTCTTTTATCACCCTCATCCCCCTCACCTCCCCTCACCCCCCTCACCCCCCCCAAGACATGTAAACACCCCAGATAGAATTACGAGTCTCATTACATTTTATTAAATATATTTTTTTTAAGGAGACGATAAAAGGTTTAACAAAATCTTAAATGGGAAAAAACAAAAACAGGTTTATTATTTTAATTTGTTTTTTCTGTAGAGTTTTATGGTGATATTTTATTAGTTAATTAAGGCGACTTTCTGGCTGTTACTGTTATAGGCTTTATTTGTTGCTGTTGTTGTTGTTGTTGTTGTTGTTGTTTTTGTTGTTCTTGTGGTGTGTTTGTTGTTGTTTTTGTTTTTGTTGTTTTTGTTGTTGTTGTTTTTGTTGTTGTTTTTGTTGTTGTTGTTGTTGTTGTTGCTATTGTTGTTGTTGTTGTTATTGTTATTATTACTATTGTGGTTGTTGTTTTTGTTATTATTATTATTATTATTATTATTATTATTATTATTATTCTATTATTTTCGTTTTTATTATTATTATTCGTTCCTTCGTCTTGGTCTCATGTTGTTAGCCTGGGGTCCAAAAGTCTTCCCGTCACCATGACAACAAAGCCTCTTGAGTGACGCAATCATGACTCATTTGTGGTTAGGGTCGATTAGGTTCATTTATGTCTCTGTCCACGTTGAGGAGTTCACTCAGGCGCAGAATGGAACAGTTTCGAATCTCAACACCACCTGTTTCGAAACGCTTCACTCCCAGGTTGGTTGTTTTGGGTTTGAAGGTTCGATTATGAAGGTTTTACTCGTAAGGGATTTAGTTTCGAACCCTTGTGAGTCTTGTTTGTTGTTTACAGTGATGTTGATATAGTAGGTTCATTAACTCATTGTGGTTCATGGATATTTTGAAGCAGTTTTAAGAAGAAGTCAAATGGGCTGATTCACAAACTCGTGTATTCATAGACTCGTGTATACATAGAATCGTGTATACATAGACTCGTGTATACATAGACTCGTGTATACATAGACTCGTGTATACATAGACTCGTGTATACATAGACTCGTGTATACATAGACTCGTGTATACATAGACTCGTGTATACATAGACTCATGTATACATAGACTCGTGTATACATAGGCTCACACTCACATTCCAATAACAGGATATACTCACAAGTATATCCTCAAACACACTCAGTATACTTTCATCACTTATGTATAATAATGTATATGTGTACCTAAGGGCGTTATGTATACACCTTCTTGATTATGTATACCAGGTATGTTTGTTTATACAGAGGAGACGGAATATAAGGATGTAGGATGTCTGTCCGTGAGTCCTACGTATCCTACGCCTGTACAGATAGGCCTTGTGTGTTTAGGGGGGTAGGGATTCCTTTCTTCATTAGTATTCCTATCATGTCCTTCCGAGCAGTTTCTCTCTCTCTCTCTCTCTCTCTCTCTCTCTCTCTCTCTCTCTCTCTCTCTCTCTCTCTCTCTCTCTCTCTCTCTCTCTCTCTCTCTCTCTCTCTTTCTCCTTTTCATCCTTTATTTCCTTTCCTATTTTTTCCACTTGTCTTTCACTTATGATTCCTCTCCCCTCTTATCCCTTCTCTCCTGTTTCCTCTTCATCTTATCTCTTATTGCTCTCTCCCTCTCTCACCCTTGCCCTCTCATCCTCCTCTTCACTCGTTCCAGCCCTCCTGTTTCTCCCCTCTCATTTCCCTCACATCTCTCTCTATCTCTCTCCAGCTCTCTCCTCTTCTCCCTGTTTTATCCCTTCTCTCTCTCTCTCTCTCTCCTATGTTTACCCTCCCTCACCTCCTTGCCCTTCTCCCTTATCCAACACGCATCCTTCCTTTTTTTCCTTCCTTACCCTCCTCCTCCCCCTCCCCCCTCCTCACCCCCTCTCACCCTCCCTCCCACCCTCCTCTCCCCTCTCCCCTCCCCCTCTCACCCCTCCTCCCCCCTCTCCCCCCTCCCTCCCTCTCCCTCCCTCCCTCTCCTCCTCCTCCTCACCCTCCCTCCCTCCTCCTCTCTCCCCCCTCCTCTCCCTAGATATTTCAAACGTCGACTAATGTGTTCTCCCAGGTTTATTTAGCAATTTTCCCGTCTGGTAGTGCTGTTAATGGCTGTTTATTAACGTATAAATTTATGGCGAATGTGTGGGTCTGTGGCGAATGTGTGGGTCTGTGGCGAATGTGTGGGTCTGTGAAATGTGTGGGTCTGTGGCGTGTGTGGGTCTGTGGCAGAATGTGTGGGTCTGTGGCAGATGTGTGTGGGTCTGTGGTGAATGTGGTCTGTGAATGTGTGTGACTGTGAATGTGTGGGTCTGTGAATGTGGGTCTGTGAATGTGTGGGTCTGTGGCAGATGTGTGTGGTGTGGCAGATGTGTGGGTCTGTGGCGATGTGTGGGTCTGGTGGCGAATGTGTGGCTGTGGCGAATGTGTGGGTTGTTCTTCCCCCATCGTTCACTTTCCTCCTCCCTCGTTCACTTTCCTCCTCCTCGTTCTCTTTCCTCCTCCTCGTTCACTTTCCTCATCCCTCGTTCACTTTCCTCCTTCCTCGTTCACTTTCCTCCTCCCTCGTTCACTTTCCTCCTCCCTCGTTCTTTCCTCCACCCTCGTTCACTTTCCTCCTCGTTCCTTTCTCCTCCTCGGTTCTTTCCTCCCTCCCTCGTTCACTTTCTTCCCTCCCTCGTTCCTTTCCGCTGACGTCTCGTTGCGGACATGAGCTTATTCTATGGTTCATGTGGACGTGACCAGACTGTTGATGTGGCTACTCTCTCTCTCTCTCTCTCTCTCTCTCTCTCTCTCTCTCTCTCTCTCTCTCTCTCTCCTCTCTCTCTCTCTCTCTCTCTCTCTCTCTCTCTCCTTTGTGGCGTCTTGTTATCGCCTTGTACAGTCGACAAGTAAATGCATTCAGTCCAGGTCTGTTTGTGTTGTTATCAATGGAATATAAATCCTTGGGGCTCTAAAGGGTGAAGCAAGGTACAGCAGGGAGTAGAGACAGCGGAGGGGAAGAGGAGGAGGAGGTGTAGGTGGTGGTGGTTGAGTGGTTGGTGTTGGTGGTGGTTGGTGGAGGTGGTGGTGGTGGTGGTGTTGGGGGTAGTGGTGGTGGAAAGAATGAGTTGTGGAGGAGGTCAGGGAGGAGAGAGAGAGAGAGAGAGAGAGAGGTAAAATATATACCGTTAAAGGGAAATGGGAGCTTGATATATAATATATTTCTTTTTAGGGGTCGTTCTTACCCTGCACAACCCAAACCCCTCTCCCTCCCCTACATCCCTGCTAACGAGTCAATGGAAATATGCTTGTTAGGTCTTCTTCCTCCTCCTTCCTCCTTCCCCCCTCCCTCCCTCCCTTCCTCCCTCCTCCCTCCTCCTTCCCCCTCCTCCCTCCTTCCCCTCTCTATCCTCCTTCCCTCATTTCCTTCTTCTATCCGTACTTCCATTCCTCATTCTCTCCTTCTTTCCATTATTCCTTTCCTCCTCCCTCCCTCCTCCCTCCCCCTTCTCCCTCCTTCCCCCCTCCGTCCCTCCCTCCTTTCCTCCCTCCCTCCCTCCCTCCCTCCCCTCCTCCCTCCCTCCCTCCCTCCCTCCCTCCTTCCCTCCCTCCTCTTCCCCCTCCCTCCCTCCCTCCCTTTAGATAGACAGGTCATCTTGTCTTATTTTACGACATTTTCTCAATTTTGGTGGAAAGATCGACAGTAGAGAGTAAAACCGAACGAGGGAATAAAAGGAAAATGAAGGAGATGGAGGAGAAGAACAAGAAATGAGGGTAATACGATTAAAGTAAGGGTGATGACATAGACAAAGATAAGGGGAAAGAAGGGGATAAGGGTAATAAGATAAGAATAGTAGGAAGACTAGGATAAAGGTGGAGGAGAGAGGCGAGGGTAAAGGTGAAAGAAAGAGAGACAAGGATAAGAAGATGAAAGGTGAGACGATGGACTAGATGGAGATAAAGGAGGGAAGACAGACAGAGGAATAAAGCGAAGGTTAAGTGAAGGGAGAGAAGAGTTGATGACAGAGAAAAGAAAAAGAAAGAAGAAAGAAGAAAGAAAGAAAGAAAGAAGAAAGAAGAAGAAAGAAGAAAGAAAGAAAGAAAGAAAGAAGAAAGAAAAGAAAAGAAAGAAAGAAAGAAAGAAAGAAGAAGAAAGAGAAGAAAAGAAAAGAAAGAAAGAAGAAGAAGAAGAAAGAAGAAAGAAAGAAAGAAAGAAGAAGAAGAAGAAAGAAAAGAAAGAAAGACGAACGGACGAAATAATAAAAAAACACGAAAATACGAACCAGATGAAAACCACAAAGGAAAAGAAAACGAAGTGAAAAAAAACAGAATAAAAACAAAAGAAAATTAGATAAAATAGAAAGATAGAACAAGTGGCTGAAGAAGAACTCGTATGAAAGAAAACCTTGATCTAGTTCTTGTATTTTTGTGTTTTAATGTTTAAGAACTCTCCGGAGGCCATGTTTATTTCTATCACTTGGGGAGGAGGGTATCAGGATGATGAGAGTCTTAAGAGGCTACAAGAGGGCAGGGGGTGGGGCTTTGGTGGGTGCAGTCTTGTTTTTTATGTACCTGAGGATGCCCGTGAGGGCTCTAGTACCGAGTTATCTGATTGGGGATTAGGTTAGGTTAGGTTAGGTTAGGTTAGGTGGAAGGGAGAGAGGGAGAGAAGGAGAAGTTTGTTATTGGAGAGTGTTTGTGGGGAGTGATGCTTTGGTAGCAAACAAATTTACACACACACACAGAGGTGAACATTACTTAGCCTGTTGTTGTGTGTGTGTGTGTGTGTGTGTGTGTGTGTGTGTGTGTGTCTGTGTGTTTGTGTGTGTGTGTGTGTGTGTGTGTGTGTGTGTGTGTGTGTGTGTGTCTGTGTGTGTGTGTGTGTGCTGTGTGTGTGTGTGTGTTCCCTTACATCCTGGGAGGACTCTCTTTCCATGGATTCACAGTTACAAATCTTGATGGTGGAAGTGGCAATTGTGACTCCCTCCTCTCCCTCCATCCCCTTTCCTCCCTCCCTCCCTCCCTCCCTCCCTCCCTCCCTCCTTCCCTCTCTCCCTCCTGTCTCCCTCCTCCCTCCCTCCCTCCATCCCCTTTCCTCCCTCCTCCTCCTCCCTTCCTCCCTCCTTCCGCCCTCCTCCCTCCCTCCATCCCTTTCCTCCCCTTCCTCCCTCCTTCCTCCCTCCCTCCCTCCTTCCTCCTCCCTCCCTCCCTCCCTCCCTCCTTCCTCCCCTCCCTCCCTCCCTCCCTCCCTCCTCCTCCCTCCCTCCACGTTCCCTCTTATCACTTTATGTTGGCGGGTTGAGGATGGATGTTCGGAGCGAGAGAGAGAGAAAGAGAAGAGAGAGAGAGAGAGAGAGAGAGAGGAGCTTAGATGTCGTGGTGAGCAGCGTTTAGTGGTAATGGTGTAGAGCCTCGGTATATGGTGGTCTTAGGCTATGTTTATTAAAGTGGTACATACCTGGGTGTTGGAGGGGAGTGTGGGAGTGTGTTGAGTGTGGGAGGTGTGTTGGAGTGCAGGAGGGGTGTGTTGTGGGAGGTGTGTTAGTGTGGGAGGTTGTTGGAGTGTGGAAGGTGTGTTGGAGAGTATGGGAAGGTGTGTTGGAATGTATGGGAGGTGTGTTGGAGTGTATGGGAGGGTGTGTTGGTGGTGTGGGAGGGTGTGTGTGGCGATGAGAGAGTGTGATGATGGTGGTATGTGGTGGCGATGGTTACATGTGGTGATGTATGAGTTATGTGGTGGTGGTAGAGACTATAAATGGCACAGGTTATTCTCAGGTGAACCCCCCACGGTGTATTAATTAGATGCAGGTAACCATATATATTCAGGTAGACAAAAGTGGCCTTCATCTCTGCATTATTAAACGTTATTATACTATTAATTTATGTAAATTTAATTAATGTATAGATAATAAGATAAAAAAACCATTTCTATATATTTGTTTTTATCTATAACAATCTATTTACACCTGCTGATTAAATTTTCACCTGTCCTTAATTATTTCCCCCTTTTTTTACAGTTATTTATGAGAATTACATTATTGATAAGGATAATACCTAGACTCTTATTTAAATCAATCAGAATCTTCAAACACAAAATTATTCTCGTTTGAATTTTTCTTAACTAACTTCAAAGTCACATTACAACACGGATAAAGAGGGAAATAATGCAACGCTATAAACACCCTAACGAATGGGAGTAAAAACAGAGCCTATCTGACGGCCCGGCAAACATATACACAACTTTCTATTTTCTGGGCACAATTAAGAAAGCTTTATAATGTCGGTAACTCTTTCTCTTATTGTGTGAAGTGGAGAGACCTGTGTGTGTGTGTGTGTGTGTGTGTGTGTGTGTGTGTGTGTGTGTGTGTGTGTGTGTGTGTGTGTGTGTGTGTTTGTATTCACCACTAGGGTACAATACAGTTCCTCTCTATTGTGAAGAAACTGTTTTAAATCTGCTCGCTGTTTTTTTCCTTCAGGTCTGGCGTAACACAAGTTTATTTTGGTATATACTAAGTGGAATATATAGACTGTGTGGTATGTTAGGTATATACTATATATATTAAGTTTGGGTTATACCTGTTATAAATATGTCCTGTTTGTGTTAAGGGCTTTGTAAACACCTGTGATCACCTGTGTTTGATGGTCTCTTTCTCCACCATTCTCTGATACAACTGAGAGAGATACTACCCATCAGGTGTCTCTCAGGGTATGATGTATCTCCCAGGTGTGTCTCAGGGTATGATATATCTCCCAGGTGTGTCTCAGGGTATGATATATCTCCCAGGTGTGTCTCAGGGCATGATGTATCTCCAGGTGTCTCTCAGTTGGGGTATGATGTGTCTCTCAGGGTATGTATCTAGGTGTCTCAGGGTATAATGTATCTCTCAGGTGTCTTCAGGGTATGATGTATCTCCCAGGTGTGTCTCAGTTAGGGTATGATGTATCTCTCAGGTGTGTCTCAGTGGGCTATAATGTATCTCCCAGGTGTGTCTCAGTTAGGGTATGATGTATCTCCCAGGTGTGTCTCAGTTGGGGTATGATGTATCTCCCAGGTGTGTCTCAGTTGGGTATGATGTATCTCCCAGGTGTGTCTCTCAGTTGGGGATGATGTATCTCTCAGGTGTCTCAGGTGTGATGTATCTCCCAGGTGTGTCTCAGTTGGGTATGATGTATCTCTCAGGTGTGCTCAGTTGGGCTATGATGTATCTCTCAGGTGTGTCTCAGTTGGGGTATGATGTATCTCCCAGGTGTGTCTCAGTTGGGCTATGATGTATCTCCCAGGTGTGTCTCAGTTAGGGTATGATGTATCTCTCAGGTGTGTCTCAGTTAGGGTATGATGTATCTCTCAGGTGTGTCTCAGTTAGGGTATGATGTATCTCCCAGGTGTGTCTCAGTTGGGCTATGATGTATCTCAGGTGTGTCTCAGTTAGGGTATGATGTATCTCTCAGGTGTGTCTCAGTTGGGGTATGATGTATCTCTCAGGTGTGTCTCAGGGTATGATGTATCTCCCAGGTGTGTCTCAGTTGGGTATGATGTATCTCTCAGGTGTGTCTCAGTTGGGCTATGATGTATCTCCCAGGTGTGTCTCAGTTAGGGTATGATGTATCTCCCAGGTGTGTCTCAGTTGGGGTATGATGTCTCTCAGGTGTCTCTCAGGCTATGATGTATCTCCCAGGTGTGTCTCAGGGGTATGATGTCTCTCAGGTGTGTCTCAGTTGGGCTATGATGTATCTCTCAGGTGTGTCTCAGTTAGGGTATGATGTATCTCCCAGGTGTGTCTCAGTTGGGCTATGATGTATCTCCCAGGTGTGTCTCAGTTAGGGCATGATGTATCTCTCAGGTGTCTCAGTTAGGGTATGATCTATCTCCCAGGTGTGTCTCAGGGCATGATGTATCTCTCAGGTGTGTCTCAGTTAGGCTATAATGTATCTCCCAGGTGTCTCTCAGTTGGGATATGATGTATCTCCCAGGTGTGTCTCAGGGTATGATGTATCTCTCAGGTGTCTTCCGTCTCTCGTATATTACAGTGTGAGAGATATCGTTCCTCACCCCCAAACACCACCATCACCCACCTGTCTGGATCATAAGTACCTGTTGGAACGATACTTTATCTTCTACCAATTCTGAAATTTTTCCCTCGACAGCTTCTCAGTTATCGTTTATTTTGTTTTCATTTTTATTTTTTATTCTTTTTTTTGTATAATTCGTTTTCGCGTTTCTCCTATGGTTTTTATTTATTTTTTTTTTCGTTTTTCTGATTCGTAATATTAATTTTATTAGTGATTTCTTTTTTGTTCGTTCATGACTAAAGTTCCAATATTTTGACTCTGGTTTTTAAATTCTCGTGTTTTTAATGATTATTAAGGTGGTAATTAGTAAGTAATTTTACCTTCAATTAAAGAGTTATGCGAATTTCTAACTTGTACTCCTTTGTATGACATAGTTTCAATATTTTATTCTCTTTCTTATAAACAAATTCTAATCTCTCCATGATACACGATTCACCATGCAATCAAAGAGGAGGAAGACGACAATGGAATATGTTTCGTAAATAATAAGAAAATCGTATAAAATATTTCACCAAGAAGAAGAAAATTAGGAAAAATAATCAATATGAAAAAAATATTATTCCAAGTTAAAATGAAATGTGAGGTTGAATTCCATAATTTATATCTAGACATTTGAAGATTTTTTACCATTATTTTTTAGTTTTTTATTTTTTTTAATATAAATTGTTGAAATAGGTCAGTTGTCCCTCAGCAATAAATCCTAAACTCACCCTCTTTTTTCCTTCCGTTTTGTGATGTTATAATTGTAGGATTTTAATATAATTCTTAAAGGGGAAAACTTTCATAGCTCTGAGTGTACAGTCATCCATAAAAGCCCACAGTCATCCATAAAAGCCCACAGTCATCCATAAAAGCCCACAGTCATCCATAAAGCCCAGTCCCTAGCCCACAGTCATCCATAAAACCCACAGTCATCCATAAAACCCACATCATCCATAAAGCCCACAGTCACCCAAAGCCAGTCATCCATAAAGCCCACAGTCATCCATAAAAGCCAACAGTCATCCATAAAACCCACAGTCATCCATAAAGCCAACAGTCATCCATAAGCGACAATCATCCATAAAAGCCGACAGTCATCCATAAAGCCGACAGTCATCCATAAAAGCCCACAGTCATCCATAAAGCCAACAGTCATCCATAAAGCCGACAGTCATCCATAAAAAGCCCACAGTCATCCATAAAGCCCACAGTCATCCATAAAAGCCCACAGTCATCCTAAAGCCCACAGTCATCCATAGCCCACAGTCATCATAAAGCCAACAGTCATCATAAGCCGACAGTCATCCAAAGCCCCGTCATCCAAAACCAGTCATCATAAAAGCCACAGTCATCCATAAAGCCCACAGTCATCATAAAGCCAGTCATCCATAAGTCCACAGTCATCCATAAAGCCCACAGTCATCCATAAAAGCCCACAGTCATCCAAAAAGCCCACAGTCATCCATAAAAGCCCACAGTCATCCATAAAGCCCAGATCATCCATAAAGCCATCATCATAAAGCCCGATCATCCATAAAGCCACAGTCATCCATAAAGCCTGATCATCCATAAAGCCACAGTCATCCATAAAGCCCACAGCCATCCAAAGCCACAGTCATCTATAAAAGCCCACATCATCATAAAGCCCACAGTCATCCATAAAGCCCACAGTCATCCATAAACCCACAGTCATCCATAAAAGCCTATCATCCATAAAGCCACAGTCATCCATAAAGCCCACAGTCATCCATAAAGCCCCACAGTCATCCACAAAAGCAACAGTCATCCATAAAGCCAACAGTCATCCATAAAAGCCCACAGTCATCCATAAAAGCCCACAGTCATCCCAAAAGCCCACAGTCATCCATAAAGCCCACAGTCATCCATAAAAGCCCACAGTCACCCATAAAAGCCTGATCATCCATAAACCCACAGTCATCCATAAAACCACAGTCATCCATAAAAGCCCACAGTCACCCATAAAAGCCCACAGTCATCCATAAAAGCCTGATCATCCATAAAAGCCCACAGTCATCCATAAAAGCCAACAGTCATCCATAAAAGCCACAGTCATCCATAAAAAGCCACAGTCATCCATAAAAGCCCACAGTCATCCATAAAAGCCCACAGTCATCCATAAAGCCACAGTCATCCATAAAGCCCACAGTCATCCATAAAAGCCCACAGTCATCCATAAAAGCCAACAGTCATCCATAAAGACAGTCATCCATAAAAGCCCACGTCATCCATAAAAGCCCACAGTCATCCATAAAGCCCACAGTCATCCATAAAAGCCTGATCATCCATAAAGCCCACAGTCATCCATAAAGCCCACAGTCACCCAAAAAGCCCACAGTCATCCATAAAACCCACAGTCATCCATAAAACCCAGTCATCCCAAAGCCCTATCACCATAAAAGCCCACAGTCATCCATAAAAGCCCACAGTCATCCATAAAGCCAACAGTCATCCATAAAACCCACAGTCATCCAAAAAGCCAACAGTCATCCATAAAGCCGACAGTCATCCATAAAGCCAACAGTCATCCAAAGCCGACAGTCATCCATAAAGCCAGTCATCCATAAAGCCAACAGTCATCCATAAAGCCGACAGTCATCATAAAAGCCCGATCATCCATAAAGCCCACAGTCATCCATAAAAGCCCACAGTCATCCATAAAGCCCACAGTCATCCATAAAGCCCACATCATCCATAAAGCCCACAGTCATCCATAAAGCCAACAGTCATCCATAAAGCCGACAGTCATCCATAAAAGCCCACGTCATCCATAAAGCCCACAGTCATCCATAAAAGCCCAGATCATCCAAAAGCCCACAGTCATCCATAAAAGCCCACAGTCATCCATAAAAGTCCACAGTCATCCATAAAGCCCACAGTCATCCATAAAAGCCCACAGTCATCCATAAAAGCCCACAGTCATCCATAAAAGCCCAGATCATCCATAAAAGCCCACAGTCATCCATAAAGCCAGTCATCCATAAAAGCCCACAGTCATCCTGAACCACGATAGATTCAGACTCGTGAACCCGAAGCAGTAGAGTGATGTATTTATTCTGTCCATAAATGCCTCGGATTCATGAGTCTTGAGTCTCTCGGGGTTCTTGGTTCAGGAGAGGAGGCTACAGGGCTTGAGTAAGATGATTCTAACCCCTTGAGTAAAATGATTCTAACCCCTTGAGTACGATGATTCTAACCCCTTGAGTAAAATGATTCTAACCCTTTAAGTACGACGATTCTAACCCAGTACGATGATTCTAACCCTTAGTAAAATGATTCGGACCCCTTGGGTACGATGATTCTAACCCCTTGAGTACGATGATTCTAACCCTTGAGTAAAATGATTCTAACCCCTTGAGTACGATGATTCTAACCCTTAGTAAAATGATTCTAACCCCTTGAGTACGATGATTCTAACCCTTGATGAATGATTCTAACCCCTTGAGTACGATGATTCTAACCCTTGAGTAAAATGATTCTAACCCCTTAGTACGATGATTCTAACCCCTTGAGTACGATGATTCTAACCCCTTGAGTACGATGATTCTAACCTCTTGAGTAAAATGATTCTAACCCTTGAGTACGATGATTCTAACCTCTTAAGTACGATGATTCTAACCCCTTAAGTACGATGATTCTAACCCCTTGAGTACAATGATTCTAACCCTTTAAGTACGATGATTCTAACCCCTTGAGTACAATGACCATTCAGAGGGAAAATATGAGGAAATGAAAGAGAAGTATAGAGAAAAGCGATCCATAAAATTGATAAATAAAGGAAATAAAAAAGGATAAAATAATAATCGAAAATTCTCAGTAAATTCGTATTAACAGATTTTACGCCATTCATAGATTTTGTAATTATTCTTCAGTGTAAAAATATAAATAATTTTTTTTTTATAGTTTTTATTTTTATTATCGCACAAAGCTGAAGTGTTGAGCATTTCCCGACCTCTGTCTCTCCCCCCCCCCAAAAAAAAAGAAAAAATAGAAAATGAAAGAATAAAACAAATGATTCTTGAAAAGGTTTGATTTTTCCCTCGGTTATATTTTTCTGTCCTTAAAAAAATAATTTGCAACAGTGTGTACAAAAGGAAATATGTTTTTGATAGTCGTAATTGAATGCTAGAGATTAACCTTACCTGAAGACAAATATAATTTAATCGTTCAATGTGACTCTCTCTCTCTCTCTCTCTCTCTCTCTCTCTCTCTTCTCTTTCCACCCAGTCATTCAGACCAACATTCCTTCATTGTTAAGGAAGAATTGAAGTAGGCGACTCTACTCTTCCGTAAACGACCATCAAGAGTTTTTCATTGGATCGACATGACCTGACCTGACCCTAATGACCTGACCTTGACCTCTTCTTTGCCCCCGAATCTATCTTCACTATTTTTGAAGGGCCATTCATGCCGGCATTTTCCTTCCAAGAATTACTGCAGTTTCTTCTGATATATTACCAGTTTATCACCAATAGTAAAGTGTGGATGGCAAATGGTAAATAGTGTCCGTTCTTTATGATTAAGGGAGGAAGAGGAGGAAGAGTAGAGGTGAGAGGAAGAGGAAAGAAGAAGTAAGTGAAGGAGGAAGAGTAAGGGTGAGAGGAAGAGGAGGAAGAGTGAGGTGAGAGGAGGAAGAGTAAGGGTGAGAGGAAGAGGAGGAAGAGTAAGGGTGAGAGGAAGAGGAGGAAGAGTAAGGGTGAGAGGAAGAGGAGGAAGAATAAGGGTGACAGGAAGAGGAAGAAGAAGAGTAGGGACGAGGGGGGGGTATGTCAAGAATAGTGTACGAACTTAACAAAATCTCGTGAATAACAATGAAGAATTACCCTTATTCTTACGGTATATTCCAAACAGCATTATCCAAATACCTGTAACAAAGAGGCAATTAAATACTGTGTAAATTACCCAACACGTATAAAGTGCGTTCAGTAAATAACACAACAGGAGAATAACAACATGTTTATTGACGTAATTAGATTATAAATATTAACGCAACACATTGTTCTTTGTGTCAAACCGAAGGTAGAAACAAGAACGGTGTTTACATGTGAACAAAGGCTGTTGACACTGGCGACAATATTTACGTTCATACGCTGGGAGAGTTAGGAGAGCAGTGAACAAGATACCTCACTACACGGTTCACTGAGATCATGTGACGACAACACCTCTTGATCTGTTTACATCAACAAACAGACGGTTCTTATGTGTTGCCAAACTTATGGAACAGCCTGTAGTTTGAGTTTATTGAACTGGTGAAGTGGTGGTCAAACTTAATTGGATCGTCACTTATGCCTGGAGTGTGTGAGTGGCGCCACTTGGAGTGTGTGAGTGGCGCCACCTGGAGTGTGTGAGTGGCGCCACCTGGAGTGTGTGAGTGGCGCCACCTGGAGTGTGTGAGTGGCCCCACCTGGAGTGTGTGAGTGGCGCCACCTGGAGTGTGTGAGTGGCGCCACCTGGAGTGAGTGAGTGGCGCCACCTAGCAACATTAAACCTAACCTAACCTAATCTAACCTGACCTGACACACAGTAGACTTGGAGTACTATATAAATTTTGTCGTGTTAACTAAGGCAGCGCACACACCACACACACACACACACACACACACACACACACACACACACACACACACACACAAAACGCCTGGACAAACTATTAAAACGCTCTACCACCCCATTGACTTACCAATGAAACTATTCAAGGAGTTCTCCCGGGCTTGCTAAACCCTGCTCCATCATCAATGCTTCTCTCAGTCAAGCCAGATGCCCAGCTGACTGGAAGACCTCTTATGTATCACCAGTGCCCAAGTCAACCAGCCCACAATCCTTAAATCAGCTACGACCTATTGCAATCACCCCAATACCCAGCCTAATCTGTGAAAGTTTTGTGTTGACTGGGCTTATGCTGATATGCAGGAGTCGTAGACCCTCAGCAATTTGGCAACATGAAAACTTCCTCCACCACTCACTGTCTTGTCAGCTTTCTCGATTACATATACCGCCATCTCGAGAACAACGTCTGTAGCTGTCGCCTTCATTGATTTCACTAAAGCGTTCGACCTAGTCGACCACAATATAATCATAAACAAAAGCTATTGACCTCGGGCTTCGGAGAAGTCTCATACCATAACACAGACTTCCTCGGTGACCGACGCCAAGCTGTACGCTTCCGAGGGGCTGTCTCCACCTTTCAGTCACTCACCTGTGGCGTCCCCCAGGCACCAAGATGGGACCACTCTGCTTCCTTATGCTCATCAATGATGCCCTAAAAACCCCTGCTCGCTGGAAATATGTCGACGACTCCACCATTGGGATCAGCGTCAACAATTCTGCTCCCAACTATACCGCCCTTCAGGATTTATTGAACAGTCTCCAAAACTGGGCCACCAACAACCATGTCACCATCAACCATACCAGACCATGGTTATGCACATCAACCTCTCCTCCGACATTGTCCCACCTCCTTCCATTACCCTAGGTCCGAACACACTCCAGGTTGTAGATTCCACGAAGCTCCTCGGCGTCACCATAGACAACCAGCTAAATTGGAAACCACACGTCAGTGAAGTTGTCAAATCCTCCAGTTTCCGTCTCCACCTCCTCCGCCGACTCAAGTCCCTCGGAGTTCCCGCACACGAGCTCCTCAGTGTATACACAACATTCATACTTCCCAAGCTCACCTATGCCTCCCCCACCTGGTCTTCCTCCCTAAATGCCACACAACGTAAGCACCTAGAAAAAGTGCAAAAGAGGGCATGCAAGATTATTCTCTCCCCTTCCTACTCCACATATCAAGAAGCGCTCAACACACTGACCCTTTCGACTCTCACTGACCATCACCACGGCCTCATCTGCAAATTTGGTAAGAAGCTTCTACACCATCCCCGACACCGGCCCCTACTACCACCTGAGATCCCTGTCCGAGAATTGCTGTTCGACACCACAACCGCATCCAGCCCATACGTGCACGAACTGATCGCTATAAGAACAGCCCAGTCCCAACCATTGTAAAAATTATCAATAACATGTAATAAATCAGTGTATTCACTCCCAGTAAACACTGCTCCCTACACTGTCACTATGTTGAAATGAACTGTAGTTTGAGCTGATCCCCATCTAAGTTACTATATGTCTTATTTGTGTCACTTATGTCACTTGTATATTATTTGTAATTCGTAACCCATTCCCCAAATATGTAACTGTATATTTTCAGCCTCCTGGCTGCCAAGCTCTTTCAATAAACCGTTAATTATTATTATTATTATTATTACACTACAAATAATACATTGCCTCAATACAATACATTAATGACACTCCCAAAATAAATCATTCACTTTATTTCACTATATTTCACCATGAACTACCCTGTTGGACTGGATAGTGTTGAAGTGGGGGAGAGGTTTATTAAGATACAGGGAGATGGATAGGCTCTGACCAACTCCTTAGGCACCAGATAGGTTAGCTTGGTTGGGGGACCCAGCGTGGTGGTCAAACCCAGCTCGGCCATTCGACCTTACACACACACACACACACACACACACACACACACACACCCTGAAGGGTTGTCTTAATCCAGGCTCTCTCTCTCTGTCTCTTCCGGCCATCCTACATCGTGAATACCGCTTCTAACCTAACCTAACCTACTGGGCAGTGTGTGTGTGTGTGTGTGTGTGTGTGTGTGTGTGTGTGTGTGTGTGTGTGTGTGTGTGTGTGTGTGTGTGTGTGTGTGTGTGTGTGTGTGTGTGTGTGTCATTTGATATTCACAATGAAAACTGAAGATTCTGTACACAATGACAGGTGTATAATTAATTAGTTATCATTTTAGCACCTGCTCTATAATTACCAGGTGCCACTAAAACACAACCTCGGTAATTACCAGGTGTCATTTAAATACAGGTGGGTATAATTAACACCTGGCCACAGAACATAGTACCCCTTAATGATGTGAGTGACAGCTATCACCTCGAGCTGATGCTCTCTCTCTCTCTCTCTCTCTCTCTCTCTCTCTCTCTCTCTCTCTCTCTCTCTTTCTCTCTCTCTCTCTCTCTCTCTCTCTCTCCTCTCCTCTCTCTCTCTCTCTCTCTCTCTCTATATATATATATATATATATATATATATATATATATATATATATATATATATATATATATATATATATATATATATATATATATCCATCTATTTATCTATCTATCTGGATAAAAATACCGTAAAAGGGTAAATAAAAATAAATGCTTGAGAACAACTTTTAGAGAAAATGAACTTTCTAAACTTTCACTTTTTTCCTTACCGGCCTAAACGTATCAACCAACTTTGCAACTGCTGCTCACTTTAGTCTCCTTACGGCGTGGGGGAAAAAAGGGGGAAAGAAGAGGCAAGGTAAAAGGCTTTATTTCCCGAGTTTCGCCCCTAAGTTGTGTTGAACATTTTTCCCCTGCTAAATGGTTCTTTTTTCCCCTAGTTGGTTGATTTTCCCCTGCTAAATGCTTCTTTTTTCCTCTAGTTGGTTGATGTACCCCCTGCCAACTACCCCACCCCCTATTCTACCTTCCCTACTTTCCTCCCTAGCTAAGAAGACAATTTCCCCTGCCAGTAGAGTTTACCAGTGAAATGTTTTCTTTTACGAGTGAGGATTGTCCATGCCTTGAGGGATTTTCCTCATTAGTGGGACTTTCCCTATTGGCCGTATTTTCCCTGCCAGTGATATTTTTTCATAAGTTATTTCCCGGATGAATTTTGGATTTTAACGTGCAAGAGGGATTTTTTTTCTGATACAAAGACAATGTTTCCTAGCAGGTATTTTTCCTAACCTAACCTAACCTAACCGAGCCTACCTATGATAATTTTCTTTTCCTTTTTTTCCTTGCCAACTTTCCTCTCCCCAACAATTTATTTCCCTCTCCTCCTCAATCAGGTATATTTTTGTTTACTCCCCAAAACTCTCACTATCTCCCCTACCAATGATAATCTCCCCTTTATCCATGCCTTTCCCCCCCCCAATCCAAATTTTCCTTCCCTAATCAATCTTATTTTTTCCCCTGACATCACTAAATTTCCCCTTCTATTTTCCCCCACCAATCGTATTTCTCCCCCGCCTCTCTCCCGTCTTCCATGGCTGCTAGAATCTTATTTCCTCACATAAACTCACAGACTCTATATCTTATTGTTATCCAAGATCGTCGTGTAAGATAGCCAGGGTTGAAGGGCGTGGCAGGAAGGCCTCTTATCTTATCGCTATCATCTTGACCTTTTACGGGGAAACTCCAAAGGGAAAGAAGTGGGTTAATTTCCCTAATCTTCAGGGGTAGGAAACTTAGGTTCGAATAGTTTGGGGGAAAAGTAGGATATTTTATTTACCCGTGAGAGTTTATGTCTCACCTAAGTAGAAGTTTGATTGAAGAGAAACTTTTGTGATTAAACCAATAGTTCCATCGAGAGAAAATTCCTAAGGATGTGAAGAATTTTAACGCGTGTTCTTGGTACGTTTTAGGTTAGGTTTAGGTTTAGGTTAGGTTTAGGATTAGGTTAGGTCAGATTAAGTCCGGTGTTTTAAAGAGGCGGAGAAGGTCAATTAGACAACAGTGAATTTTTGTGACGTGGTGATTGGCTCATTTCGTTCCCTAATTGTGTGTGTGTGTGTAGAAACGGAGAACCTAATATTTCTCTCTCTCTCTCTCTCTCTCTCTCTCTCTCTCTCTCTCTCTCTCTCTCTCTCTCGCTACAATTTACAATAAACTCACAATTTTTTTTTCTTCTCACGGGAAAAAAAACAAAAACAAAAACAATTACAATTTCTTCTCGAGTAAAACAGGAAAAGGAAAGAAAAAACACAACAGGTTAGGTTAGGTTAGGTTAGGTTAGGTTAGGTTAGGTTAGGTTAGGTTAGGTTAAGTTAGGTGATAATGTGGAAGAGTGGAAGGTAAGGTGGATAAATACACACACACACATACACACACACACACACACACACACACACACACACACAGACAAATGGCCAAATTATATATGTGTTGGGCGTAGCTAAGTGACTAACTACCTTACTTTCTCTACGTGAGGCAATTTTAATCAGCCCCATTTCTTCTACCCGACAGGTGTGTGAGGGGGACTTCCAGGCCTACTAGTGACTTAGTGGGTCTAATTTACCTTTTAATTAAGGTGTTGTACGGTGTTGAGTGTGTCCTTGCGAGTGTTGTTGTTGTGTTTGTTGTGGTTGTGTTTGTTAGTTACTTGTTCTTATGTTGACTCATCTGACTTTTCTGACTCGCCTGATTTAACTGACTCACCTGACTTACCTGAATTATCTGACTCACCGTACTCACCTGACTGACTCCCCATACCTGACTCACCTGACTGACTCATTACCGCCATTGTCAAATTAGTACCGACTATTGACCAGCGATGTTGAGGTGATTATTGTTTTAATTACTTGGGTCTGGTTGAGAGTTTTACATCCAAATGCTTCGAATTCTGTGGCGGTTTTTAAGTTCTTCCTTATATAACATCCCACGTTGCTATTGTTCTTTTGTTATAATGTTTGGTGTTCTTTTGTTCTTTGTTATTCATATTAAAAGGGTAATTGTTGTTGTTGTTGATTATTTTTTTTTGTTGGGTCAGTTGGGAGCGGCGTTAAAAGAGACTGTGTTGCGTATTTGTTGTTGTTTCTAATTGGGTTTTTTGTTTGTGTGTGTGTGTGTGTGTGTGTGTGTGTGTGTGTGTGTGTGTGTGTGTGTGTGTGTGTGTGTTATAATAATTGAGAGTTGGTTATCATTATTTCTTACTTCTTTTGTTTTATCTTATTTCTCTTCTTCTTTATTCTTGTTTTTGTAATTATTGTTCTTGTACTTCCTGTTCTTGTTGATGGTGTCTTTGTTCTTTTATTTCCTTATACTTCTAATTCTCTTTTTCCATCTTTTTCCCGTTCTTCTTTTTTCCCCATTTCCTTCTTCTCCTCCTCCCCTTCCTCTTTTTCTCCCCTTTTCTTTTTTACTATCCCTTCTTCTCTTATTCCCTCTTCTTCTCCTCTTATCCCCTCCTCCTCCTCCCCCTCTTTTTCCTCCACCTTTCCACCTTTTTGTTATTCTTTCTTTTCCTTCTTCTTCTCCTTCTACTTCTTATTCCCCTTCTTCCTCTCCCTCTTCCTATCTCCCTCACACCTCCCATCACGTAACACAAAGCCTCTGGTGGCACCGTCTCCTATAAATGGTTATCGGTATCCAAGTGGTGTGGAAAACCCTCGCTGGAAAACACTTCTTTTCCTCCCTTACCATCACGTGGGGGTGGCAGGAACCTTGCCCTAACATGTACCCCCTCCTGAAGAGCGACATATCCCCCCCCTCCAGAGACTGTAAACATACCGGTAACCGCGCGATAACCCACCCCCCCTCCCCCATTGAGGTTTATTGCACCTCTACGACCATTGTACAACTGAGACATACCAATGAAGCTGTTTTTTTAGTTTTACTGTTCAGCTTAAATGAAGAGACAGCTTGAGCTTTAAAAATACTGTTGTTGGGATGTAAAGGAGGACTTGTTTGTTTTGGGTTGGTGTTTGTTTTTTTGGGGGGTTGATTTTTTTTTAGTTTTTGTTAGTGTAATTGTTCCTTTGTTGAGCTTTTTGTTAAAGGGTTGTTTCTTGTTGGGGGTGTCTTTTCTGTCTGTCTGTCTGTTTCTGTCTCTGTCTGTCTGTTTCTGTCTGTCTGTCTGTCTGTTTCTGTCTGTCTGTCTGTCTGTGTCTGTCTGTTGCTGTCTGTCGCTCTGTCTGTCTCTCCTGAATTTCTTTGAAGGGAAGAGAAATATCTAGGTAAAGAACTACTACTACTACTACTGCTACTACTACTACTACTTTCTTTTTTTACGATAACGTGGCCTCCAGCCTCCCCCAATAGCCACACCTTCGCCACCATTTATTTACCTTAATATTAAATATCCTAATACATAAGAAGCTATCCTATCTGTGTTAAATTAGTTGAGCCGCAGATCCATGCGGCATTCAGTGACAGTAGCCTCATAGTCAATATCTGCAGCAGTTGTCGGAGTTGGGGCAGAAGCTCTCGTTCCCCTGAGGCAGAGCAAAGCCAACCGGAGGAGAGAGAAAGACAGTCGACATCTCATCCAGGCTGTAACGAAACTTCTGGGCTGCTGCTTCTGTTCGGAGATCACCTCCGCGAGTCTGGCGTAGAAACATCTTGCACTTGGTCCCATCCCACCAGAGGTTGTGAACACTAGAGGAGTGAAGCTGCCTTGATCAACGTTTTAGATTCTCTCCATATGCCCTTATCTTGTCGTTCTCGTTCCTCCTATGTGCAGCATCGAGAGCTAGGTTACGGTGACATGTGGCCATGGGATCAATAATCCTGATGTCGAAGAAAGCTCGCTGTCCCCGCGTCCAGAATCCTCGAGCACTGACGTCAACACGGGCTTCGTTAGATGTGTTTGAAGTCCTATGTTGGAAGATCTCACCGTCCAATGGAAGGAGGGTCGGTTCTTCCATGACATCCCGGCAGATTTCCTTCAGCATATTTGCTGTAAGGTCCCTTACTTCGTCATACCTCATGCATATGAAGCCCCCTTTCTTGCACACCATGGCGTGATCGCCGTCATAGGAAGAGCCACACACGCATTTGGAGGGCAAACCTTCTACTGGCCGACCGTACCTTAGAGCACTGGCATCTGTAAATTCTTGTTTGTTAAGCCTGAAACCATTTGCCCTTATCGGTAACGTAGTCAACCAGTTCGAGGCGCCCACCTCCTGCGCTATAGCTACTTTTTTTTCAAATTTTCTGGAACCTGCAGCAACAGTTGCTGCAACTTATCATTTTGGCAGTGCTGTCGATCTGTCGTAATGGACCTACGAATCTCGTTTACTTCACCGGTCACGACCTCCCCTGTTGTGTTCTGGACTATTATGTGGTCCGTGAGGGCTGCCGTGAGCTTAAGTGAATTTTGATGTTCGGTGGCTGCAATCTCCTCTGGATTGGTTAGTCCCATCCCTCCCAGTCTTGATGGAAGTGCAAGAAGTGCTCTTTCTGCTAGGGTTAGGTGAGTGTGTTTCACTAATTTGGGAATGAACTTGACACTGATAGCTTCTTCCAGAGGGTGGAGGAGGGGTCCGATACCAGGGATAGTACTCATCAGGTAGTTCCAACGATGCTTGACTCCATGGGTGAATGCAGCGAAAGCCGCATGTGGCTCTGTGTTAGCAATCTCAGACAGAGCATGGATTTCACTAACCCACTCATTCACCTTTCCCGCTACGTACTCGGTCTTGAAGTCCGTAGTGCCAATTACTGCGCCTCGATGTCTTTGGCCGTCCTTAGTTCTTTTGACTTCACTTCCGCCAAAAACCTCCTTTGCCCGTTCATAATGTTCTGGCTTCACGATGACGAAGGACTTGCTGGCGTTTGGGTGGTACCCTATTTGTGGACCTCGCGATGTTACCAGGTCCCACCATTTTTTGATGCCCTCCACTTTTCCTGCTCCTGTAAGGTCATCAGCATACGCCACTTGTTTGACCCCAGTTGTTTCAAATTTTATTTCTTGTTGGAGCACTGATAGGCCTATTGCATACATTGCCATTGCAACGGGGTCCCCCTGTGTTGTTCCCTCGGTTGACTGTAGGATGGTATCACCTCGTAGAGCCTTGTTGTTTACTATATAGAGGTCTGATGGATTCCTATAGGAGTTTTCAACGTACGTTGCAAAGCTTGGACACTTGATCTTGATGTTGTGCAGTGCGGCCTTGCGGTTAAGTATGTTGAATGCGTTTGAAGCGTCGACCAGGAGAACGGCCTCACAATCACGTTGCTCAAATATCGTTCTCATGGCGTGAATGGCAGCCTCCCTTCCAGCTTGTTGGCCAGCACAAACTTGTAGGTTCCCTGCTGCTGCCCTGACATCGTCCTTTACCACCTCCATTATGCATTTTCCGATGATTCCCTCAGCACTTCCCCCACTCCTATTGGTCTACATCCTGGATTCTACTACTACTACCACTACTACTACTACTACTACATTTTTTTTTTCTTTTTTCTTTAATACGTGGCCTCCAGCCTCCCCCAATAGCCACACCTTCGCCACCATTTATTTACCTTAATATTAAATATCCTAATACATAAGAAGCTATCCTATCTGTGTTAAATTAGTTGAGCCGCAGATCTATGCGGCATTCAGTGACTGTAGCCTCATAGTCAATATCTGCAGCAGTTGTCGGAGTAGGGGCAGAAGCTCTCGTTCCCCTGAGGCAGAGCAAAGCCGACCGAAGGAGAGAGGACAGTCGACACCTCATCCAGGCTGTAACATAACTTCTGGGCTGCTGCTTCTGTTCGGAGATCAGCTCCGCGAGTCTGGCGTAGAAATATCTTGCACTTGGGCCCATCCCACCCGAAGTTGTGAACACTAGAGGAGTGAAGCTGCCTTGATCAACATTTTGTATTCTCTCCCCATATGCCCTTCTCTTGTCGTTCTCGTTCCTCCTATGCGCAGCATCGAGAGCTAGGTTACGGTGACAAACGGCCATGGGATAAAAAATCCTGATGTCGAAGAAAGCTCGCTGTCCCCGCGTCCAGAATCCTCGAGCACTGACGTCCACACGGGCTTCGTTAGAAGTGTTTGAAGTCCTATTTTGGAAGATCTCGCCATCCAGTGGAAGGAGGGTCGGTTCTACCATGACGTCCCGGCAGATTTCCTTCAACATATTTGCTGTGAGATCCCTTACCTCGTCATGCCTCATGCATATGAAGCCCCCCTTCTTGCAGACCATGGCGTGATCGCCATTATAGGAAGAGCCACACACGCATTGGGAGGGCAAACCATCTACTGGCCAACCGTACCTTAGAGCAATGGCATCTGTAAATTCTTGTTTGTTAAGGCTGAAACCATTTGCCCTTATCGGTAACGTAGTTAACCAGTTCGAGGCGCCCACCTCCTGCGCTATAGCTACTTTTTTTGTCAAATTTTCTGGAACCTGCAGCAATAGTTGCTGCAACATGTCATTTTGGCAGTGCTGCCGATCTGTTGTAATGGACCTACGGATCTTATTAACTTCGCTGGTGTCCACTTCCCCTGTTGCATTCTGGGCTATTATGTGGTCAGTGAGGGCTGCCGTGAGCTTAAGTGAATTTTGATGTTCAGAGTCAGCAATCTCCTCTGGATTAGTTAGTCCCATCCCTCCCAGTCTTGGTGGAAGTGCAAGAAGTGTTCTTTCTGCTCGGGTTAAGTCAGGGTGTTTCACTAGTTTGGGAATGAACTTGACACTGATTGCTTCTTCCAAAGGGTGGAGGAGGGGTCCGATCTCAGGGATGGTACGCATCAGGTAGTTCCAACGATGCTTGACTCCATGGGTGAATGCTGCAAAGGAGGCCGCATGTGGCTCTGTGTTAGCGATCTCCGATAGAGCTTGGATTTCGCTAACCCACTCATTCACCTTTCCCGATACGTACTGGGTCTTGAAGTCCGTAGTGCCAATCACTGCGCCTAGATGTCTTTGGCCGTCCTTAGCTATTTTGACCTCACTTTCGCCGAAAACCTCCAAAGCCCGATCATAATGATCTGGCTTCACGATGAGGAAGGATTTACTGGCGTTTGGGTGGTACCCTATTTGTGGACCTCGCGATGTTACCAGGTCCCACCACTTTTTGATGTCCTCCACTTTTCCTGCTCCTGTGAGGTCATCAGCATATGCCACTTGTTTGACCCCAGTTGTTTCAAACTTTATTTCTTGTTGGAGCACTGATAGGCCTATTGCATACATTGCCATTGCAACGGGGTCCCCCTGTGTTGTTCCCTCAGTCGACTGCAGGATGGTATCACCTCGTAGAGCCTTGTTGTTTACTATGTAGAGGTCTGATGGATTCCTATACGAATTTTCAACATACATCGCAAAGCTAGGACACTTGATCTTGATGTTGTGCAGTGCAGCCTTGCGGTTAAGTATGTTGAATGCGTTTGAAGCATCCACCAGGAGAACGGCCTCACAATCACGCTGCTCGAATATCAATCTCATGGCGTGAATGGCCGCCTCCCCACCAGCCTGGTGGCCAGCACACACTTGTAGGTTCCCTGCTGCTGCCCTGACATCGTCCTTTACCACCTCCATTATGCACTTTCCGATAATCCGCCTCAGCACTTCCCCCACCCCTATAGGTCTACATCCTGGTTTCTTTTCCAGAGGAATAAGGCGGCAGGCCGTCAGGGCCTGGAGATGATGGCAGCAAGAGGATGCAAGCTTTCTTGCAAGGGCGGCAATGGCAGTGCAGAGATCGCTTGCTACAGGGCCAAACTTGTTTGTGCTGAGGATGACTCTCCAACCATTTGCATCCAGACCTGAAGGGCCGGCTCCTCCACGAGTCTTCAGTGCCTTTTTCCACACCATCTCTCCTGTTATTTTCTCGAACAGGATAGCATTTGGTGGGATATAGTCACCATGGAGCCTGATGCCTTCAACTTCACTAATAATAATAATAATAATAATAATAATAATAATAATAATAATAATAATAACACCGTAAAATAAAACATGTATCACTTTCCCGTCACGACTTAACAATTTCAGTTGAACAACTCATTACGCATACCTTGAAAAAAACAAACAACTGGTGAGACTTAACAACAGGTTAAAAAATACATATTAAATTCCCATTATAAATATTTTAACCCTATCATCAAGCCGAGACACACAGAGAACAACCTGCCTTTTCAATATGCTATAAATTAAAGAAGCTTCTGTTTACATTCATTCACATAGTAGTTTGGCAGTCATTGAGCAAACATCTGGCAGGAAATATAAAACTCTCTTTAAACATTTCGGGTCCAGAACGTAGCCTAAGTTAAGTTTGAATTAAACATATTTCATCTGTCTTTAAATTCATTTAATTTAACCTATCCTTAGCTTAACCTAGTTTATCCTATCCTTAACCTATCTTAATCGTAAACCCAACTTAAAATACATCTAATCTAAGTTACCATCACCTTAACCTAATATCAACTAAACTAACTTAATACTACCCGAACCGAAACGAAGCTAAACTAACGTATCTCTAACCTAACCTAACCTAACCTAACCTAACCGAACCTAACCTAACCTACCGCTAACTGAATCAAACCTAACGTAACTTGACCTACTTTAATCGAATTTATCTTAAAGCCTAATCTAACGTATCCTTAACCGAACCTAGTCTGATCTACTTGACCCTTAACTTAACCTAGGGACCTCAGTGTGAGCGGGCCCTAACTTACCCCTAACCTGCCCTAACTGACCCCTAACCTACCCTAACCTAACCTAGCCTAACCTAACCTAACCTACTCTAACCTGCCTCTATCCTCAACTCACCCCTAACATTAAATCTACCTTTAATTTAAACTAACCTCACCTAACCAACCCGGGGTATGGTTGAAGTTCAGTGCAGTACCAGATCAATGTATTACTGGCTTACTATAATTTTCCTATTATTCCGACGAAAACGTAAAGCCTAAAAATAAACTTTGTATCTTTCTTTTTTACGAACAATTTACACATTTACAATGGATCGAATTCATGGCAGTGTTTTATGGTCAGCTTTACGACAGAGACAACGCCTTAACAAACACGGGTTGCTAATTTTACAGGTGTTTTAAGATAGCGTAAATTACCTCAACGGCGGGCAGTAGTTGTGACTGGGAGGACTAAGGTGTATGTGTGTGTGTGTGTGTGTGTGTGTGTGTTGTGACCCCGTCTTTAAAAAGTTAATTAAACCTCAGTATGAGACACAAACCACGAAAATGTAATACAATTTAGTGAGGTGAGACGGAGAAAGAAGCAGTGAGAGGCAGATCAAAGGCCAGCCACCACCAGGTCTGGGCTCCGGCTATCGTGGTCTACACGCCTCTCAACACCCGGCCAGATTTGCCAGTCAAGATTACTGTTTGCTGATGTAATGGCGGCGAGGTCATACACAGCCGAATACCGAGCCCAACCTTACCCCACATTACCACACGTTCAATTAATAATAAAAAAAGGTTTATGGTACTTACGGTAATGAGTTTCATGACCGGTCTAATTGGTTGTAACATATATGTCAATTGGATTAAATTTAAAATAACTTCAGTAACAGGTAATTAAGGAACAATACGACAGCTGTTGCTTGCTTTTATAACGTGTTTGAATTACTGTAAACACACATTACTATTGATGAGCGTATAATGAAAAAAATATGACCCAATATAATACAATAAAACTGTTTTCGATAATATATTTTATATCCAAATGAATTATTGGCATAAAAACTGACGTAACTTGTCCAATAAAATCTTTAATAACCAAACACAGATTGTGGTTAATTTTCCATGAATAAAATGTATTCCAAGATCTTTAATCTGTGTATAAAATCGGCAATAAAATTCTCAATGAGACATTTAATAAACTATATATCACAGTGAGTATATATTATAAGGTGCCTTGTATAATTAGATGAGCTAAAATAAAAGAATCAAACAGTGACTATATCAACTAAGGCTGATTCGAGAGAGACATCCAGAACTTATGACAAACATTTCTAACATTTTAGTTGTTAAGTTAAAATGCCCTCAGTGAAGTGATCCATCAATGAATCTACTACAGTATGTATCACTAATCCAACTAATTACCAGCAGAGATGAAGGTTTTTTAACATGTTTACGCGTCTTATCAATGATTCACTGGTATCATAATTAACAGGTGAAAATCGTCTTTACTATAACTATTCAGCAGTGATTTAAACACGAGGAATTTAATATTCTCTAATTAAATACTCTTAGGATGAGGAACTTAATTTGAGTGATTAGATAGACGAGGCAATTGATTTCCTTTGTGTGTGTGTGTGTGTGTGTGTGTGTGTGTGCAGCTTTTAATAGGAATATAAATAGTACACACCATCATTTCAAAAACTATTGAATCGATTTGGGTGAAACTTGACACACGGTTTAAGTATTAGCCATAAAATGAACTGAAAACCATTTCTTACAAATTATAGATAAAAAATCAACGTAAAAAACCCAGGTACGTTCATTCTTCCATTATTCCCAGTGACTCCCTCTACCACATCCCGGTTACCTCCAGATAACAAACAGTAAAGGTTATGTTAGTCCTGTGATTTTTAAAGGAACATACAGAGGCTGAACTAACTCACTATACCGGGTTTATTGCTCAGTTACACAGTCGGATTTGTCTTTCCGCTTTTTCTCCATTTTATCATATTTACTAATTTTTTTTTTGAGATATAATCAGTTATATTTAGAGCTTCTTTCAAATGTAATGGGTCATATGTAGCTTCTTTCACATATAATCATTCATGACTTTTAAATTTATTCAGATATCGTACTTTTCAACTTCTTTCACACCTGATCAATGATATCTACAGCTGCATTATTACAACTTTCATATATAATCATACTCAAAGTTTCTTTTAAACTCACTCAGTCATGTGGTACAGTTTCTTTTAAAGAAAGTTAAGCATATTTCTAATTTATTTAAAGAACAGGTTGTAATAAAAAAATACTAAAATAATTAATTAAATATGATGCTGATAGGGTGAAGGGTTGCGAGAGAGAGAGAGAGAGAGAGAGAGAGAGAGAGAGAGAGAGAGAGAGGAGAGAACTGTCCATTCAAGAAAAAATAAAGCCCTTCAACATACAGTTACAGAACTTTCACACACGACCTTCACCTTTCACCTCTTGCGTCCAAAACAGAACAAAATAAATTTTGTGTGTTTTGCCTCTGGCCACCACACAACCCTACAGCTAAGTTGTATGCAAATTAGTTTAAAACATTTAACATTTAATCCCAAATAAAGTTCGAAACCTTTGATCTTGAACAGGGACTTAGAACTTGTCTTACCAAAACAAAAATGGGATGATTTATTCATTAGCTAACAGCAAATCTCTCTCTTTAGGTAAAACGAAAGAATATTTCAACTCATTCTACAGCCACCAGTCTTACGTTTACTTCCTTTGACCTTAAACTTTGACCCACATTTTCCCAACATGAGAAACGACAAGCGGTGAAAGCCACGATCTGTCATATTTCATCACAAATTCAATAGCATGTTACAGGCAGAGACAGACAGACATGCACACAGGCACATACATACACCCGATAGAATCAGCCAATCAAAATGGTACGTCTACCTCAAGGGGGAGACAGTAACACCTGTCATTGGTTAGCAGAGCGAAACATAGAGGAGACAATAACACCTGTCACCAGTTAACAGAGAGGAGACATACTAACACCTGTCATCAGTTAACAGAGAGGAGATATAGTAACACCTGTCATCAGTTAACACAGACAGTGTAACACCTGTCATCAATTAACAGAGAAGACATAGTAACACCTGTCATCAGTTAACAGAGTAAAACCTGTCATCAGTTGATAGAGAGGGGACAGTAGCACCTGTCACCAGTTAACAGATACGAGACAGTAACACTTGTCACCAGTTAACAGAGAGGAGACAGTAACACCTGTCACCAGTTAACAGATAGGAGACAGTAACACCTGTCATCAGTTAACAGCTAGGAGACAGTAACACCAGTCACCAGTTAACAGATACGAGACAGTAACACTTGTCACCAGTTAACAGAGAGGAGACAGTAACACCTGTCACCAGTTAACAGATAGGAGACAGTAACACATGTCACCAGTTAACAGATAGGAGACAGTAACACCAGTCACCAGTTAACAGATAGGAGACAGTAACACCTGTCACCAGTTAACAGAGAGGAGACAGTAACACCTGTCATCAGTTAACAGAGAGGAGACAGTAACACTTGTCACCAGTTAACAGAGAGGAGACAGTAACACCTGTCACCAGTTAACAGATAGGAGACAGTAACACCTGTCACCAGTTAACAGATAGGAGACAGTAACACCAGTCACCAGTTAACAGATAGGAGACAGTAACACCTGTCACCAGTTAACAGAGAGGAGACAGTAACACCTGTCACCAGTTAACAGATAGGAGACAGTAACACCTGTCACCAGTTAACAGATAGGAGACAGTAACACCTGTCACCAGTTAACAGATAGGAGACAGTAACACCTGTCACCAGTTAACAGATAGGAGACAGTAACACCTGTCACCAGTTAACAGATAGGAGACAGTAACACCTGTCACCAGTTAACAGATAGGAGACAGTAACACCAGTCACCAGTTAACAGAGAGGAGACAGTAACACCTGCCATGCCAGTTAACAGATAGGAGACAGTAACACCTGTCACCAGTTAACAGATAGGAGACAGTAACACCTGTCACCAGTTAACAGATAGGAGACAGTAACACCAGTCACCAGTTAACAGATAGGAGACAGTAACACCTGTCACCAGTTAACAGATAGGAGACAGTAACACCTGTCACCAGTTAACAGATAGGAGACAGTAACACCTGTCACCAGTTAACAGATACGAGACAGTAACACTTGTCACCAGTTAACATATAGGAGACAGTAACACCTGTCACCAGTTAACAGATAGGAGACAGTAACACCTGTCACCAGTTAACAGATAGGAGACAGTAACACCTGTCACCAGTTAACAGATAGGAGACATTAACACCTGTAACCAGTTAACAGATAGGAGACAGTAACACCTGTCACCAGTTAACAGATAGGAGACATACTAACACCTGTCACCAGTTAACAGATAGGGGACAGTAACACCTGTCACCAGTTAACAGATAGGAGACAGTAACACCTGTCACCAGTTAACGGATCGAAGAAATACTAACACCTGTCACCAGTTAACAGATAGGAGACGAAGTAACACCTGTCACCAGTTAACAGATAGGAACAGTAACACCTGTCACCAGTTAACAGATAGGAACAGTAACACCTGTCACCAGTTAACAGATAGGAGACAGTAGCACCTGTCACCAATTAACAGATAGGGAACCCGTAACACCTGTCACCAGTTAACAGATAGGAGACAATGTGCTTACCTATCGCAGATTAACAGATAGGGAGACAGTAACACCTGTCACCAGTTAACAGATGAGGAGACAACACCTGTCGCAGTTAACAGATAGGAGACAGTAACACCTGTCTTTTCCAGTTAACAGATAGGAGACATACTAACACCTGTCACCAAGTTAACAGATAGGAACAGGAACTGTCACCAGTTAACAGAATAGGAACAGTAACACCTGTCACCAGTTAACAGATAGGAGACAGTAACACCTGTCACCAGTTAACAGATAGGAGACAGTAACACCTGTCACCAGTTAACAGATAGGAGACAGTAACACCAGTCACCAGTTAACAGATCGGAGACAGTAACACCTGTCACCAGTTAACAGATAGGAGACAGTAACACCTGTCACCAGTTAACAGATAGGAGACAGTAACACCTGTCACCAGTTAACAGATAGGAGACAGTAACACCAGTCACCAGTTAACAGATAGGAGACAGTAACACCTGTCACCAGTTAACAGATAGGAGACAGTAACACCTGTCACCAGTTAACAGATAGGAGACAGTAACACCTGTCACCAGTTAACAGATACGAGACAGTAACACCTGTCACCCAGTTAACAGATAGGAGACAGTAACACCTGTCGCAGTTAACAGATAGGAGCATGCCTGTCTCCAGTTAACAGATAGGAGACAGTAACACCCAGTCGCAGTTAACAGATCGGAGACAGTAACACCAGTGCCAGTTAACAGATAGGGAACAGTAACACCTGTCGCAGTTAACAGATAGGAGACAGTAACACCTGTCACCAGATTAACAGATAGGAACAGTAACACCAGTCACCCAGTTAACAGATCGGAACAGTAGCACCTGTCACCAGTTAACAGATAGGGAACAATAACACCTGTCACCAGTTAACAGATAGGAGACAGTAACACCTGTCACCCAGTTAACAGATAGAGACAGTAACACCAGTCACAGTTAACAGATAGGGGAGACAGTAGCACCTGTCGCAGTTAACAGATAAGGAGACAGTAACACCTGTCACCAGTTAACAGATAGGAGACAGTAACACCTGTCACCAGTTAACAGATAGGAGACAGTAACACCAGTCACCAGTTAACAGATAGGAGACAGTAACACCGGTCACCAGTTAACACATAGGAGACAGTAACACCTGTCACCAGTTAACAGATAGGAGACAGTAACACCTGTCACCAGTTAACAGATAGGAGACAGTAACACTTGTCACCAGTTAACATATAGGAGACAGTAACACCTGTCACCAGTTAACAGATAGGAGACAGTAACACCTGTCACCAGTTAACAGATAGAGGCAATGGCACACCTGTCACCCAGTTAACAGATAGGAGACAGCTAACACCTGTCACCAGTTAACAGATAGGAGACAGTAACACCTGTCACCAGTTAACAGATAGGAAACATACTAACACCTGTCACCAGTTATCAGATACGAGACAGTAACACTTGTCACCAGTTAACAGATAGGAGACAGTAACACCTGTCACCAGTTAACAGAGAGGAGACAGTAACACCTGTCACCAGTTAACCGAGAGCAGACATACTAACACCTGTCACCAGTTAACAGATAGGAGACAGTAACACCTGTCACCAGTTAACAGATAGGAGACATATTAACACCTGTCACCAGTTAACAGATGGGAGACAATAACACCTGTCACCAGTTAACAGAGAGGAGACAGTAACACCTGTCACCAGTTAACAGAGAGGAGACATACTAACACCTGTCACCAGTTAACGAATAGGAGACAGTAACACCTGTCACCAGTTAACAGATAGGGAACAGTAACACCTGTCACCAGTTAACAGATAGGAGACAGTAACACCTGTCACCAGTTAACAGATAGGAGACATACTAACACCTGTCACCAGTTAACAGATAGGAGACAGTAACACTTGTCACCAGTTAACAGATAGGAGACAGTAACACCTGTAACCAGTTAACAGGTAGGAGACATACAAACACCTGTCACCAGTTAACAGATAGGAGACAGTAACACCTGTCACCAGTTAACACATAGGAGTCAGTAACACCTGTCACCAGTTAACAGATAGGAGACAGTAACACCTGTCACCAGTTAACATATAGGAGACAGTAACACCTGTCACCAGTTAACAGAGAGGAGACAGTAACACCTGTCATCAGTTAACAGAGAGGAGACAGTAACACTTGTCACCAGTTAACAGAGAGGAGACAGTAACACCCGTCACCAGTTAACAGATAGGAGACAGTAACACCTGTCACCAGTTAACAGATAGGAGACAGTAACACCAGTCACCAGTTAACAGATAGGAGACAGTAACACCTGTCACCAGTTAACAGATAGGAGACAGTAACACCTGTCACCAGTTAACAGATAGGAGACATACTAACACCTGTCACCAGTTAACAGATAGGAGACAGTAACACCTGTCACCAGTTAACAGATAGGAGACAGTAACACCTGTCACCAGTTAACAGATAGGAGAGAGTAACACCTGTCACCAGTTAACATATAGGAGACAGTAACACCTGTCACCAGTTAACAGATAGGAGACAGTAACACCAGTCACCAGTTAACAGATAGGAGACAGTAACACCAGTCACCAGTTAAAAGATAGGAGACAGTAACACCAGTCACCAGTTAACAGATAGGAGACAGTAACACCAGTCACCAGTTAACAGATCGGAGACAGTAACACCAGTCACCAGTTAACAGATAGGAGACAGTAACACCTGTCACCAGTTAGATAGGAGACAATAACACCAGTCACCAGTTAACAGATAGGAACAGTAGCACCAGTCACCAGTTAACAGATAGGAGACAGTAACACCAGTCACCAGTTAACAGATAGGAGACAGTAACACCTGTCACCAGTTAACAGATAGGAGACAGTAACACCAGTCACCAGTTAACAGATAGGAGACAGTAGCTTACCAGTCACCCAGTTAACAGATCGGAGACAACACAGTCACCAGTTAACAGATAGGAGACAGTAACACCTGTCACCCAGTTAACAGATAGGAGACAGTAACAGTCACCAGTTAACAGAGAGGGAGGCAATAACACCTGTCGCAGTTAACAGATAGAGAGACAGTAACACCAGTCACCAGTTAACAGATAGGGGAGGTAGTAACACCAGTCACAGTTAACAGATAGGGAGACAGTAACACCTGTCACCAGTTAACAGATAGGAGACAGTAACACCAGTCACCAGTTAACAGATAGGAGACAGTAACACCAGTCACCAGTTAACAGATCGGAGACAGTAACACCAGTCACCAGTTAACAGAGAGGAGACAGTAACACCTGTCTCCAGCGGCCTCTTCTACCTTTCCTCGTCTACAAGGTAACTTCGGGGACGTGAACCGATTGAGGAAGAGGCGTGGGGCGTGTGTGAGGCGTGGGGCGTGTGTGAGGCGTGGGGCTTGTGTGAGGCGTGGGGCTTGTGTGAGGCGTGGGGCTTTGTGTGGGCGTGGGGCGTGTGAGGCGTGGGGGCGTGTGAGGCGTGGGGGCGTGTGAGGCGTGGGGCGTGTGTGAGGCGTGGGGGCTTGTGTGAGGCGTGGGGCTTGTGGGGCGTGGGGCTTGTGTGAGGCGTGGGGCGTGTGAGGCGTGGGGCGTGTGTGAGGCGTAGGGCTTGTGTGAGGGCGTGGGGCTTGTGTGAGGCGTGGGGCTTTTGAGGCTTGTGAGGCGGGGCTTGTGTGAGGCGTAGGGCTTGTGAGGCGTGGGGCGTGTGAGGCGTGGGGCGTGAGGCGTGGGGCGTGTGTGAGGCGTGGGGCGTGTGAGGCGTGAGGCGTGTGTGAGGCGTGAGGCGTGTGTGAGGCGTGTGTGAGGCGTGAGGCGTGTGTGAGGCGTGAGGCGTGTGTGAGGTGTGGGGCGTGTGTGAGGCGTGGGGCGTGTGTGAGACTACCAATGTTATGAATATACTATGAAGAATCTACAACTACATATACGAAAAAAATTGTATACCGTGGGTGTTATTACACTGTTCCTTCACTGGCCTATAATGCAATGTTCCTTCACTGACCTACAATGCAATGTTCCTTCACTGACCTACAATACAATGTTCCTTCACTGACCTACAATACAATGTTCCTTCACTGACCTACAATACAATGTTCCTTCACTGATCTACAATACAATGTTCCTTCACTGACCTACAATGCAATGTTCCTTCACTGGCCTATAATGCAATGTTCCTTCACTGACCTACAATACAATGTTCCTTCACTGACCTACAATACAATGTTCCTTCACTGACCTACAATACAATGTTCCTTCACTGACCTAAAATACAATATTCCTTCACTGACCTACAATACAATGTTCCTTCACTGATCTACAGTACAATGTTCCTTCACTGACCTACAATACAATGTTCCTTCACTGACCTACAATACAATGTTCCTTCACTGACCTAAAATACAATATTCCTTCACTGACCTACAATACAATGTTCCTTCACTGATCTACAATACAATGTTCCTTCACTGACCTACAATACAATATTCCTTCACTGACCTACAATACAATGTTCCTTCACTGACCTAAAATACAATATTCCTTCACTGACCTACAATACAATGTTCCTTCACTGACCTACAATACAATGTTCCTTCACTGACCTAAAATACAATATTCCTTCACTGACCTACAATACAATGTTCCTTCACTGACCTAAAATACAATATTCCTTCACTGACCTACAATACAATGTTCCTTCACTGACCTACAATACAATGTTCCTTCACTGACCTACAATACAATGTTCCTTCACTGACCTACAATACAATGTTCCTTCACTGATCTACAATACAATGTTCCTTCACTGACCTACAATACAATGTTCCTTCACTGACCTACAATACAATGTTCCTTCACTGACCTACAATACAATATTCCTTCACTGACCTACAATACAATGTTCCTTCACTGACCTACAATACAATGTTCCTTCACTGACCTAAAATACAATATTCCTTCACTGACCTACAATACAATGTTCCTTCACTGACCTAAAATACAATATTCCTTCACTGACCTACAATACAATGTTCCTTCACTGACCTACAATACAATGTTCCTTCACTGACCTACAATACAATGTTCTTTCACTGACCTACAATACAATGTTCCTTCACTGATCTACAATACAATGTTCCTTCACTGATCTACAATACAATGTTCCTTCACTGACCTAAAATACAATATTCCTTCACTGACCTACAATACAATGTTCCTTCACTGACCTACAATACAATGTTCCTTCACTGACCTAAAATACAATATTCCTTCACTGACCTACAATACAATGTTCCTTCACTGACCTAAAATACAATATTCCTTCACTGACCTACAATACAATGTTCCTTCACTGACCTACAATACAATGTTCCTTCACTGACCTACAATACAATGTTCCTTCACTGACCTACAATACAATGTTCCTTCACTGATCTACAATATAATGTTCCTTCACTGATCTACAATACAATGTTCCTTCACTGACCTACAATACAATGTTCCTTCACTGACCTACAATACAATGTTCCTTCACTGACCTACAATACAATATTCCTTCACTGACCTACAATACAATGTTCCTTCACTGACCTAAAATACAATGTTCCTTCACTGACCTACAATACAATGTTCCTTCACTGACCTACAATACAATGTTCCTTCACTGATCTACAATACAATGTTCCTTCACTGACCTACAATACAATGTTCCTTCACTGACCTACAATACAATGTTCCTTCACTGACCTACAATACAATATTCCTTCACTGACCTACAATACAATATTCCTTCACTGACCTACAATACAATGTTCCTTCACTGACCTACAATACAATGTTCCTTCACTGACCTACAATACAATGTTCCTTCACTGATCTACAATACAATGTTCGTTCACTGACCTACAATACAATGTTCCTTCACTGACCTACAATACAATGTTCCTTCACTGATCTACAATACAATGTTCCTTCACTGACCTACAATATAATGTTCCTTCACTTATCTACAATACAATGTTCCTTCACTGACCAACAATACAATGTTCCTTCACTGACCTACAATACAATGTTCCTTCACTGATCTACAATATAATGTTCCTTCACTTATCTACAATACAATGTTCCTTCACTGACCTACAATACAATGTTCCTTCACTGATCTACAATATAATGTTCCTTCACTTATCTACAATACAATGTTCCTTCACTTATCTACAATACAATGTTCCTTCACTGACCTACAATACAATGTTCCTTCACTGACCTACAATACAATGTTCCTTCACTGATCTACAATATAATGTTCCTTCACTTATCTACAATACAATAATCCTTCACCTATTAACAACCCTAAAATTCTTAACAGCCCCATTATACTTAACAACCCAACACAGGTAGTAGGCAGCTACCAAACAGGGAGGTACTACCGCCTGGGAAGATATTGGAAGCATAATGTGTTGTCTAATGGTAGACCCTGCTGCCATATGGCATCACGAAAATTGTGACCAAGTCCCAGGTTGCTGATCTGACTTTTTGCCTCATTTACACACAATTGTAGGGTCTCAATTGTTTTTCTTACTTTGACAACACAAGATACATATATTGTTTCTCAATCTTGATTTTTTATCATTGTATTTCTTCTTATTATTATTATTATTATTTTTATTAATCATTATTATTATTATTATTATTATTATTATTATTATTATTATTATTATTATTATTATTATTATTATGATTATGATAGGGCCCGGATAGTTATGCATTTGCATATTTCATATGCAAATGCATATTTTGCGTGATTTCTATGATAAGTGCATATTACCTAGATAACTGCATATAAGTGCATATTTTGGTAAAATATTCATCTGGCAGTATCTCTTTGTTGCCACTGAATGAGCACACGTGGTACTGGGGAGTGAGGTGAGGTGTGGTTAGGTGAAGTGAGGTGAGGTCACGTCGCTTTAATCTGTCGTTTCCACACCTGGTCATGACTCATTGGACTAGTGAGTTAGTCAGTCAGGAGCAGTGCTGCTGTGTGGAGCTACTCTCTTCTGCTGCTCGTGAAAATGCCGAAAGTACAAAGAAACCAAAATGAAGTGCTGAGATCATATGTAAAGGAATTTGATGCATTTACTACTGACGGAAGTGTACTGTTTTGTAAATATTGTGAAGCACATATATATGTTAAATACATTACGTATATTGCTTAATAAACATTAACATTAGTTTATATTAACTATTTTGTTTCCGTATAACCTGCATTCTTGGCTTTATAAGTGACATTTTTAGTGCATATAAATGCATATTTCCCCTGTTTTAGTGCATATTTGCATGCATATTTCATGGTTTTTTAGTGCATAACTATCCGCCCTGATTATTACATTTTTGCCCCCGAGGCCCTGATGTGGGTCAGTGACCTGTGCTCGGTGGGCTAATGCCCGTAAAAAAACAAACATATTAACAACTCCACCACACTTATTACCAACCCTAACGCACTTATTAACAACCGTAACGCACGTATTAGCAACCCTAACGCACTTATTAACAACCGTAACGCACGTATTAGCAACCCTAACGCACTTATTAACAACCGTAACGCACGTATTAGCAACCCTAACGCACTTATTAACAACCGTAACGCACGTATTAGCAACCCTAATGCACTTATTAACAACCGTAACGCACGTATTAACAACCCTAACGCACTTATTAACAACCGAAACGCACACGTAATTAACGCAACCCTAACGCACTTATTAACAACCGTAACGCACGTATTAGCAACCCTAACGCACTTATTAACAACCGTAACGCACGTATTAACAACCCTAACGCATATTAACACCGAAACGCACGTATTAGCAACCGTAACGCACTTATTAACAACTGTAACGCACGTATTAACAACCCTAACGCACCTATTAACAACCGTAACGCACGTATTAACAACCCTAACGCACTTATTAACAACCCTAACGCACGTATTAGCAACCTTAACGCACTTATTAACAACCATAACGCACGTATTAGCAACCCTAACGCACTTATTAACAACCGTAACGCACGTATTAGCAACCCTAACGCACTTATTAACAACCGTAACGCACGTATTAGCAACCCTAACGCACTTATTAACAACCGTAACGCACGTATCAGCAACCCTAACGCACTTATTAACAACCGTAACGCACGTATTAGCAACCGTAACGCACTTATTAACAACCGTAACGCACGTATTAGCAACCGTAACGCACTTATTAACAACCGTAACGCACGTATGAGCAACCGTAACGCACTTATTAACAACCGTAACGTACGTATTAGCAACCGTAACGCACTTATTAACAACCGTAACGCACGTATTGGCAACCCTAACGCACTTATTAACAACCCTAACGCACTTATTAACAACCGTAACGCACGTATTAGCAACCCTAACGCACTTATTAACAACCGTAACGCACGTATTAGCAACCGTAACGCACTTATTAACAACCGTAACGCACGTATTAGCAACCGTAACGCACTTATTAACAACCGTAACGCACGTATTAGCAACCGTAACGCACTTATTAAAACCGTAACGTACGTATTAGCAACCGTAACGCACTTATTAACAACCGTAACGCACGTATTGGCAACCCTAACGCACTTATTAACAACCCTAACGCACTTATTAACAACCGTAACGCACGTATTGGCAACCCTAACGCACTTATTAACAACCCTAACGCACTTATTAACAACCGTAACGCACGTATTAGCAACCCTAACGCACTTATTAGCAACCGTAACGCACTTATCAACAACCGTAACGCACGTATTAGCAACCCTAACGCACTTATTAACAACCCTAACGCACTTATTAACAACGCTAACGCACTTATTAACAACCGTAACGCACGTATTAGCAACCCTAACGCACTTATTAACAACCGTAACGCACGTATTAGCAACCCTAACGCACTTATTAACAACCGTAACGCACGTATCAGCAACCCTAACGCACTTATTAACAACCGTAACGCACGTATTAGCAACCGTAACGCACTTATTAACAACCGTAACGCACGTATTAGCAACCGTAACGCACTTATTAACAACCGTAACGCACGTATTAGCAACCGTAACGCACTTATTAACAACCGTAACGTACGTATTAGCAACCGTAACGCACTTATTAACAACCGTAACGCACGTATTGGCAACCCTAACGCACTTATTAACAACCCTAACGCACTTATTAACAACCGTAACGCACGTATTAGCAACCCTAACGCACTTATTAACAACCGTAACGCACGTATTAGCAACCGTAACGCACTTATTAACAACCGTAACGCACGTATTAGCAACCGTAACGCACTTATTAACAACCGTAACGCACGTATTAGCAACCGTAACGCACTTATTAAAAACCGTAACGTACGTATTAGCAACCGTAACGCACTTATTAACAACCGTAACGCACGTATTGGCAACCCTAACGCACTTATTAACAACCCTAACGCACTTATTAACAACCGTAACGCACGTATTGGCAACCCTAACGCACTTATTAACAACCCTAACGCACTTATTAACAACCGTAACGCACGTATTAGCAACCCTAACGCACTTATTAGCAACCGTAACGCACTTATCAACAACCGTAACGCACGTATTAGCAACCCTAACGCACTTATTAACAACCCTAACGCACTTATTAACAACGCTAACGCACTTATTAACAACCGTAACGCACGTATTAGCAACCCTAACGCACGTATTAACAACCCTAACGCATTTATTATCAACTCCAACACACTTATCAGCTCTAACAACTCACTTACCAACCCCAGCACTCTAATTAACACTCCCCACAATATTCTCACCACCATCAGCTAACATCATCACACTTACCACCACTATCTAGTATATCCACGTTAGCCTTACATTCATCACCAAAATCCCATAACATTCCCAACATTCCTACCACGACGAGAATCTTCCCCGCCTTTGGGGATTTAATTCCCAATTCTCACATTCTTCCTGAGTCATAACATTCATCCTCATCTTCAACATTTATTCTCACACCCGGAAATTTATCATCAGGGCCGTAACATTCATCACGAGTACTAACATTCATCACTAACACTAACATTCATCGCTTGTACTAACATTCATCACTAACACTAACATTCATCGCTTGTACTAACATTCATCACTAGTACTAACATTCATCACTAGTACTAACATTCATCACTAGTATTAACATTCATCAGTAATACTAACATTCATCACTTGTACTAACATTCATCACTAGTACTAACATTCATCACTTGTACTAACATTCATCACTAGTACTAACATTCATCACTAGTATTAACATTCATCAGTGGTACTAACATTCATCACTTGTAACAACATTCATCACTAGTACTAACATTCACCAACCAACCCTGTACCTTCAAACATATGCTACTCCTATTATGACTAACGCCTACGTCACGATCACAGCTTGTATGAATAGTAATCATGCTCAGAATTTTTATTTAAAAATAAAGGTAAGAGCAGAGGTTTAGGTGCGAGTACAAGTTCAGGCAAGAGTACAGTAGGTTCAGGCATGAGTACAAGTTCAGATAAGAGTACAGGTTCAGATACGAGTAGAGGTTCACGTATGAGTATGAATTCAGGTAGTTGTAAGGTTCAGGTACAAGTATGGATAAAGTAATTCCTACGGTACGTGCCCAAGGTATCCTGTGTCCGTTAACCTGTGAATGTGCGCCGACAGTAACTTTACAGCTGGCAGGTGAAGGCAATCGATACTATCTCGTATACCGAAAAAAAGACTTCGTCCAGGTTACAGTGTGAAGTATCCGCACTGCACCTAACGTACTGTCAAGCCTATGGGACTCACTTTGTTTATATTTCAGTGTTATAACATCGAGATTCACGGCAAAAATAGACCGGCCACAATATGAGCATAATGAACTGATACAACTCGCTGGGTGAGCGCCTCTGTAACACAACAAGAGAGATCATCTTTTTGTAAACCATCTCTTCTAGCGAGGGCGTCGACCACATTAACCACGCCAACCATTAATATGACTACCACCACAAATTACTGTAATATCTGAGACATTACTGAGGAAGTGCTACAACCATACAGAGCCAGGTACTGTCACACCTTCACACCAGGTGTACTGATGACCAAAATCGATGTCAATAACATAATTTCTTACTTTTAATTCTCTTGAGGCTTCAGAATATCTCATATATGGTCGCTAGGAAAACAAAATTTGGCTTAAATGTGTTTCTCTGTCTGCGTCAGAATTTTACTTTTATAATAACTTGATTTTTTATTATAAGTATAATAATACGGAGGTGAGTTAAACATGACCACCACACATTAGTCGGCATCAATTGATACATGCTTAGCACTAGTCACGTATTAAAATAACTGTCCTCATCCCATCTTTAGTAGGTCCTAACACTACGAGAATTCCCCGTGAGTGAAGATGTACAATAAGAATGACCCTAACGTGTTGACTTACAAACTGAAGCAGAATATTAACATCCAAAAAGAGAATCCAAATTATACTGAGGCTCTACCTTAACAAAGCACGTTACCTTGATACTAATTAAGGGAAAATTAAGGTACAAAATACCATTTTAAGTCAGCCAGGTAGGTGTTAATCTTACACCTTCACTTACGAGGAATGTTATCATAAGAACTTCAGTGAATGCGGATCCTGGAATTAAGGTCTTTCGCTGTTTGTAGAAATTTTACTGAACAGTCATGACTAGGCTTAGGATAAATATGCATTTAAAAATGGCTAAATATGCATGCAAATATGCACTTAAATATGCACTTTATAATATGTTATAAATAAGAACTACTAAGTTAATGACTCCTTTTCTGTACATTTTCTCAGTAAATTCACTTTCCCACACAGGATGTCGCCGAAGTAGGATTTTTTAAAGAAGGATTAAATACAAAAAACAATATACTAACAAAGTAATATATTAAACAATACTGAAAAAAGTATTTTCCTCTTAAGAAAACAGAAGCACAAAAGAGTGTCAGGAGGGAACTAATGGAGCCTGTGCATCATCTGTATCCTGCCTGGCTGAACACGAACCCATCACGTACAATTCATGTCCACTGACCAGCCAATCACGGCCTAGCTAACCACAGCCTAATGTTGAGCTATATAAACATCACTTACGTATGTTCCTTTTGGATATTATGACGCTAAAACAAAATCGCGTATTTTCGATTTTGTATTAGTGCAACAAAATTGACATTTATTATATTTCAAATATCAGTAATTTCTGCCCCAGCGTTGCTGTTATGCTCGCGAATTTTTGGACCCTTGAGGTTGAAGAATGTTATATAATATTTTGGAATTTCCATATATATGCCTTATAAAACAAGAAAATATGAATATGCACTTTAGCTCAAAAATGGCTTAAATATGCATTTGCATATGCACATATGCAAATGCATAATTATCCTAAGCCTAGTCATGACGCACATAAACACCTACGATATCAAGACAGACTCAGAAGATCGCTTTACCATTTTGCTGTGTTGTACATCATGACAGAGAGTAAGTACAGAACTGCCCTGTGAGGCATAACATTTTCCGTGTGGTCAAGAAATTACAGTGACGTACAAGAGCCAAGATTACAGACCAAGAAATTTTTGAGTTCATATGTGAGAAATTTACTTCGTGTACAGTGAAATGTTTTACTCATCATGTTTCTTTTTTAATGTTGAAGACGCCTCACAGGTCTTATATTTGGAAACTGGTAGTATGTAAATGACGGTCAAATATATATGACTGGTAAATGAGTCATAAATCACGGAAGAGAAACCGGATATAAACAGTTTTGGTGGAGCATGTTAGAGAATGTCAGTAAAATTCCTGCAAGCTCTTGAGACAACAGGAGACTGCCAGGAAGTACTTGTGTATGGAGGGAGTAGAGAGCAGGGGAAGGTGTAATCAAGTAAACATTGACGTGTAAGACATCCTTATAGGTGTAAGACGTGACCCATGATGGGAAATTATATACGCACGATTGCATTTTTTAATAATTTGTTTGTCTGTCTGCCTGTATTCCTTCCTTCCTTCTTTCTTCCTGTTTTGTATTATTTTGGGTTTTGTTGGGAAAATATTAATATGACGATTTACGTGTATGATAATATTTTAGCAGAAACATCCATATTTGTTATTACTGTTTATAATATATATATATATATATATATATATATATATATATATATATATATATATATATATATATATATATATATATATATATATATATATATATATATATATATATATATATTATGTGTGTGTGTGTGTTGAATGGTAAAAAGGTATTGAAACAAGCCTGGAAGATAAGCGCTTGATTTATGGCATCTCTGTCTATGTTATTGTTGGTCTATTGGTCAGTCTCACCATCTATCTACTTGCCAAAACAACATTTAAGGAACAGGTCAACTAGTAAACACAAAAAGATATTCAGGCCGAGGAAAGGAGGGAGGGCAGGGTGGGGGCGAGGGGAGGGCAGGGTGGGGGCGAGGGAGGGCAGGGTGGGGGGCGAGGGAGGGCAGGGTGGGGGCGAGGAGGCAGGGTGGGGGCGGCGGAGGGCAGGGTGGGGGCGGCGGAGGGCAGGGGTGGGGCAGGGTGGGGGCGACGGAGGGCAGGGTGGGGGCGAGGGAGGACAAGGTGGGGGTGAGGGAAGGCAGGGTGGGGAGTGATGAAGGGCAGGGTGGGGAGTGATGAAGGGCAGGGTGGGGGGTGAAGGAGGGTAGGGTGGGGCGTGAGGGAGGGCAGAGAATCAAGCGTGGAGGTGTAAAAATTCGGCGTTGGGGAGTTGGCGCGGATTAGCGGGTTGGGGCGTGTGGGGAATGAAGAGCATGCAAAGGTGGGTAAGGGGTGGAGGTAGGGAGAGACAGGGGGTGGACAAGGTGGTGGGCAGGGAGGAGGGACAGAGGGAGCGAAGGGGGTGGGCAGGGGGGAGAGGGAGGATAGGAAAAGGTTGGGGAGAAAGATAGCAGGTGGGCAGGGCGGGTGGAAGTGAGGGGAGGGGAGGGATAGGGAAGAGAAAGAGGGGGGGGCATTGGGAGGAGGGAGGAGGATTGGGTGAGGGAGGAGGTGGTATATGGGTCTCAGGCTTTTAAACAAGCGTGGACAACTGTGCACTGAGTCAACACGTAACCTGATATATTGAGGTAAATTGGATAATATCAATATTACATTCATTCACTTCGTAACTTATATACGCATATTTTTAGGCCACTCCGTCACCTCCATCCATTCATCCATCAATATAATAATAATAATAATAATAATAATAATAATAATAATAATAATAATAATAATAATAATAACACTGGGGAACAAAATTCAACTTTTTGTCAGTTGCATACATTTTGAAACATGTTTCTGGGTAAATTGAGGTCACTGATTTCAAATATGGCACCGGTTTTTTTCTATCGGGTCTAGTTTTGTTGCGGTGAGTTACCTACCATTTACTACTATATATAGTTAGACTACCATATACTACTGCTAAAAATCTAAACCAGCACACACAGAGGAATTACCAAACACGTAGAATTAATTTTTAATTACTTTTATTTACCTTGACAAGCATATTTTGGATTCATCAGTTGCTTTTGTGAACTATGCCAGATTTATTCAGGCACAAACTTGCGTTTAATGGACTGTCTTGAATATCGTCTCTCAGTGCAGTCTCGCTGAATGCTCCAGCAATAGTCCGCCATCATGTGAATGTCCCAGCGACCTTGATACCTGTCTTCCATGACTTTGATATCCTGGTGAAAGCGTTCACCTTGCTCATCACTCACGTCCCCCAAGTTTGCCGGAAACAGTTCAAGATGACTGTTCAGGAAATGCATCTTAATGCTCATGTTGCAACCTAACACATGGAAACTTTCCATCAAAGATTCAACGAGCTTTTTATAGTCCTCTGATTTCCTGTTTCCAAGAAAGTTCCTTACAACAGAAACGAATGCTCCCCATGCATTTCTCTCAACATCAGTCATGGATTGAGTGAAGGCTTGGTCTTTAATCAGCGTCCTAATTTGAGGGCCGTCGAAAATACCTGCTTTGAGTTTTTCTAGCGTTAAACCAGGGAACACTTCACACAGATACTTAAAACAGTCACTGTCAGTATCGAGTGCCTTGACAAACTGTTTCATAAGGCCCAGCTTGATGTGAAGGGGCGGGAAAACAATTTTTTCACGTTCCACTAGGGGTTCATAAATGATGTTCTTTTCCCCAACATTGAGGCTTTCCCTAACTGGCCATTCCTTCTGAATCCAGTGTCTGTCTTTGGCTCTGCTGTCCCAGAGGCAGATAAAGCAAGGAAATTTTGTATACCCACCTTGCTGTCCTAGCAAAAAATTGACCATTTTTAGATCAACACAGATGATCCATTTGTGTTCTTCATATTTGAGTAGCTCCAAAACCGTTTTGATGTGTTCATATTTTTCTTTCAGGTGTACTGAGTGTCCTATGGGTATTGCGCCAAAGATGTTGCCTATATGTAATAAAACACACTTCAGACTCCGCTTAGAGCTATCTATAAAGAGGCGCCACTCTTTCGGATCATAACCTGGAGCTCCCATCGCGGTGACTAATCCAGAAATATCACAACAGTAGACGAAGTCAAATTTAGAATCAAAGAACTGTAAGAGGTTCTTTTCTCTGTTGCGAAAGAATGTTACCTTTGTGTCTATTTTCAGCAAGTTTTTATCTTTGCTATTTTCAGAATCTGTGACCTGATATGTAAATTGCCGCGTAGCATCAAAACTAGACCTGATCTGCACAAACGAATGCCATTTTCAGAATCTGTGACCTCAAATCTACCAGAATCAAGTGTCAGAACTCATGCAACCGAAAGTGTGTTCCCCAGTGTAATCAGCCATCTCCTTCATATGTGAAAACTAACAATTTGTTCATATTTACTGATGTTTCTTAGCGTGGAAGGAATTTATTCATTGACCTTGACCCCTGTCTGAAGTTGACCAATATTGTACAGCATCCAATTATTGCCGAGGCCGAAGCGCTTTCAAATTTTGGTTATGGTCGGGTCAAAATTACGGACAGTAAGAGTGGGAATAAATAGACAGACAGACAGACAGACAAACCGAGTCGAGCAATAGGCAATACTTGATCTATCTTCGATCTGGTCATGTATTAAGCTTGTAAGGTGTATGACCCAGTGCTGATGGCCCAAACACTCCCTCAGAACACGCGATAAACTGACCCCTCCACCATACCACCTGTAATCACCGCCTCCCACACCCCCACCACCTGTGATTACCGCCTCCCACACCACCACCTGTGGTCGCCCCTCCCACACCCCCACCACCTGTGATCTCCGCCTCCCACACCCCCACCACCTGTGATCACCCCTTCCACACATCCACCACCTGTGGTCGCCCCTCCCACACCCCCACCACCTGTGATCACCGCCTCCCACACCCCCACCACCTGTGATCACCGTCTCCCACACCTCCACCACATGTGATCACCGACTCCAACACCTCCACCACCTGTGATCACCGCCTCCCACACCCCCACCACCTGTGATCACCCCTTCCACACCTCCACCACCTGTCATCACCGTCTCCCACACCACCACCTGTGATCGCCCCCCCCACACCTCCACCACATGTGATCACCGACTTCCACACCCCCACCATCAACCTCCCCTCACTACCTCGCTGGTGACGTATAGTGTCTTACCATATCTCGCACACAAACACTTGAGTGACGAGTATGAACACAAGACACTCTTAGTGTGTTATGTATTGTGAAGTGCACAGTAGTAAATCATGTTCAGCTCTCTCTCTCTCTCTCTCTCTCTCTCTCTCCTCGTACCACTAGCCGTAGATTAAACCTTAAAAACCGATGTGCAAGACAAAGGCAGAAGTCAAATGATATTCCTATTGACAATTTACTCTTCCCTAAGTCGGTGATGATGGTGGTGGTGGTGTTGATGGTGGTGGTGTTGAGGGTGGTGGTGGTGGTGTTGAGGGTGGTGGTGTTGAGGGTGGTGGTGGTGTTGATGGAACTTCTGAGGGTGGTGGTGGTGGTGTTGATAGTGGTGGAACTTCTGTGGGTGGTAGTGGTGTTGATGGTAGTAGTGTTGAGGATGGTGGTGTTGAGGGTGGTGGCGTTGTTGATGGTGGAGGTGGTGGTGTTGATGGTGGTGGAACTTCTGAGGGTGGTGGTGGTGGTGTTGATAGTGGTGGAACTTCTGTGGGTGGTAGTGGTGTTGATGGTAGTGTTGAGGATGGTGGTGTTGAGGGTGGTGGTGTTGATGGTGTTGATGGTAGTGGTGTTGATGGTGTTGATGGTAGTGGTGTTGATGGTGTTGAGGGTGGTGGTGTTGAGGGTGGTGGTGTTGATGGTGGTGGCGTTGTTGATGGTGGAGGTGGTGGTGTTGATAGTGGTGGAACTTCTGTGGGTGGTAGTGGTGTTGATGGTAGTAGTGTTGAGGATGGTGGTGTTGAGGGTGGTGGTGTTGATGGTAGTGGTGTTGATGGTGTTGATGGTAGTGGTGTTGATGGTGTTGAGGGTGGTGCTGTTGAGGGTGGTGGTGTTGATGGTGGTGGCGTTGTTGATGGTGGAGGTGGTGGTGTTGATGGTGGTGGTGTTGATGGTAGTGGTGTTGATGGTGGTGGTAGTGGGGTTGATGGTAGTGGTGGTGGGGTGGTGGAGGTGTTGATGGCGGTGGTGGTGCAGGTGTTGATGGTGGTGGAGGCGTTGATGGCGGTGGTGGTGTTGACGGAAGTAGTGTTGAGGGTGGTGGTGTTGAGGGTGGCGGTGTTGAGGGTGGTGGTGTTGATGGTGGTGGTGTTGATGGTGGTGTTGAGGGTGGTAGTGTTGATGGTGGTGACGTTGTTGATGGTGGAGGTGGTGGTGTTGATGGTGGTGGTGTTGATGGTAGTGGTGTTGATGGTGGTAGTGGTGGTGCTGATGGTAGTGGTGTTGATGGTGGTGGTAGTGGGGTTGATGGTGGTAGTGTTGTTGATGATGGTGGTAGTGGGGTTGATGGTGGTGGTGGTGGGGTGGTGGAGGCGTTCATGGCGGTGGTGGTGTTGATGGCGGTGGAACTGTTGAGGGTGGTGGTGTTGAGGATGGTGGTATTGAGGGTGGTGGTGATGCTGATAGTGGTGGCGTTACAGATGGTGGTGGTGTTGATGGTGGTGGTGTTGATGGTGGTGGTGGTGATGTTGAGGGTGCTGGTGTTGATGGTGGTGGCGTTGTTGATGGTGGTGGTGGTGGTGGTGGTGGCGTTGATGGTGGAGGGTAATGTTAATGGTGGTAATGTTGATGGTGATGGTGTTGATGGTGTTGATGGTGTTGATGGTGGTGGTGATGCTGATAATGGTAGCGTTACTGATGATGGTGGTGGTGGTGTTGGTGGTGGTGTTGATGGTGGTGGTTGTGTTGCCGGTGGCGGTGATGATAATGGTGATGAATAGTGGTGATGTTAATTATGATGATGGAGGTGATGTTGAAAGTGGTGTGGTGTTGATTGTGATGGTGGTGTTGATGGCTGGTAGTGATGGTAATGGTGGTGTTGATGGTGGTGGTGGTGTGGATGGTGGTTGTGGTGGTGGCGTTGATGGTGATAATGATGACGACGATGATGATGATAATGACGATGGTGGTTGGTGGTGGATGATAAGGGTGGTGGTATTGATGGTGGTGGTGTTGCTGGTGGGCGTTAGGGGTGGTGTTGGAGGTAGTGGCTGGGATGGGTATTGGGTGTGTTTGGTCTCCGCGTCTAGTGATTACGCGACTCTGTAGGTAATCCATCTGTTATGCCTAGACGTAACCGTTGTGTACCAGTGAGCGTCTGTCTCATAGTGTGAAGTGTTGATTACATGACACACTAACCTACCCAAGCATTGTTGGCCGTCACTCACTCACGTCAAGCAATGTGTGCCGTCACACTCACTCACCTCAAGCACTGTGACTGTCACTCACTCACCTTAAGCACTGTCACTGTCACTCACCTCAAGCACTGTGGGCCGTCACTCACTTACCTCAAGCACTATGGGCCGTCACTCACTCACCTTAAGCACTGTCACTCACTCACCTCAAGCACTGTGACTGTCACTCACTCACCTCAAGCACTATGGGTCGTCACACTCACTCACCTCAAGCACTGTGGGCCGTCACTCACTCACCTTAAGCACTGTGGACTGTCACTCACTCACCTAAATCACTGTCACTGTCACTCACTCACCTCAAGCACTGTGGGCCGTCACTCACTCACCTCAAGCACTGTGGGCCGTCACTCACTCACCTTAAGCACTGTGGACTGTCACTCACTCACCTAAATCACTGTCACTGTCACTCCTCACCTCAAGCACTGTGGGCCACCTCACCTCAAGCACTGTGGGCCGTCACTCACTCACCTTAAGCACTGTCACTCACTCACCTCAAGCACTGTGACTGTCACTCACTCACCTTAAGCACTATGGGTCGTCACACTCACTCACCTCAAGCACTGTGGGCCGTCACTCACTCACCTTAAGCACTGTGGACTGTCACTCACTCGCCTAAAGCACTGGTACTGTCACTCACTCACTCACTCACTCACCTCAAGCACTGTGGGCCGTCACTCACTCACCTTAAGCATTGTCACTGTCACTCACTCACCTCAAGCACTGTGACTGTCACTCACTCACCTTAAGCAGTGTCACTGTCACTCACTCACCTCAAGCACTGTGACTGTCACTCACTCACATTAAGCACTGTGGGTCGCCACACTCACTCACCTCAAGCACTATGGGTCGCCACACTCACTCACCTCAAGTACTGTGGGCCGCCACACTCACTCACCAAGTATTGTGACTCGTCACACTCACTCACCTCAAGTACTTTGGGTCGTCACACTCTATCACCAAGTACTGTGGGTCGTCACACTCAATCACCAAGTACTGTGGGTCGTCACACACAATCACCAAGTACTGTGACTCGTCACACTCACTCACCTCAAGTACTGTGGGTCGTCACACTCAATCACCAAGTACTGTGGGTCGTCACACTCACTCACCTCAAGTACTGTGGGTCGCCACACTCACTCACCTCAAGCACTATGGGTCGCTACACTCACTCACCTCAAGTACTGTGGGTCGTCACACTCAATCACCAAGTACTGTGGGTCGTCACACTCACTCACCTCAAGTACTGTGGGTCGTCACACTCAATCACCAAGTACTGTGGGTCGTCACACTCAATCAGCAAGTACTGTGGGTCGCCACACTCACTCACCTCAAGCACTATGGGTCGCCACACTCACTCACCTCAAGTACTGTAGGCCGCCACACTCACTCACCAAGTATTGTGACTCGTCACACTCCTCACCTCAAGTACTGTGGGTCGTCACACTCAATCACCCAAGTACTGTGGGTCGTCACACTCAATCACCATTACTGTGGGTGTCACACTCCTCACCTCAAGTACTGTGGGTCGTCACACTCACTCACCTCAAGTACTGTGGGTCGCCACACTCACTCACCTCAAGCACTATGGGTCGCTACACTCACTCACCTCAAGTACTGTGGGTCGTCACACTCAATCACCAAGTACTGTGGGTCGTCACACTCACTCACCTCATGTACTGTGGGTCGTCACACTCAATCACCAAGTACTATGGGTCGTCACACTCACTCACCTCAAGTACTGTGGGTCGTCACACTCAATCACTATACCGTGGGGTCGCCCATGACTCCACCACCTCAAGTACTGTGGGTCATCATACTCAATCACCAAGTACTGTGGGTCGTCACACTCACTCACCTCAAGTACTGTGGGTCGTCACACTCAATCACCAAGTACTGTGGGTCGTCACACACACTCACCTCAAGTATTGTGAGTCGTCACTCTCACTCAACTCAAGTACTGTGGGACGTCACACTCACTCACCTCAAGCACTGTGGGCCGTCACTCACTCACCTCAAGCACTGTGGACTGTCACTCACTCACCTAAATCACTGTCACTCACCTCAAGCACTGTAGGCCGTCACTCACTCACCATAAACACTGTCACTCACTCACCTCAAGCACTGCGACTGTCACTCACTCATCTTAAGCACTATGGGTCGTCACACTCACTCACCTCAAGCACAACTAAGCACTGTCACTGTCACTCACCACCATAAACACTGTCACTCACTCCACCTCAAGCACTGTGGGCCGTCAATCACCACCTTAAGCACTGTCACTGCCACCACTCACCTCAAGCACTGTGATCACACACTCTCACCACCTTAAGCACTATGGGTCGCCACACCACTCACTTCAAGTACTGTGGGTCGTCACTCTCACTCACCTTAAGCACTATGGGTCGTCACACTCACTCACGTCAAGCACTGTGGGCCGTCACTCACTCACCTTAAGCACTGTCACTGTCACTCACTCACCTCAAGCACTGTGACTGTCACTCACTCACCTTAAGCACTATGGGTCGCCACACTCACTCACCTCAAGCACTATGGGTCGCCACACTCACTCACCTCAGGTACTGTGGGCCGCCACACTCACTCACCAAGTATTGTGACTCCTCACACTCACTCACCTCAAGTACTGTGGGTCGTCACACTCAATCACCAAGTACTGTGGGTCGTCACACTCACTCACACCAAGTACTGTGGGTCGTCACACCTACCTCACCTCTAAGTACTGTGGGTCGTCACACTCAATCACCAAGCACTGTGGGTCGCCACAGTCACTCACCAAGTATTGTGAGTCATCACACTCACTTCAAGTACTGTGGGTCGTCACTCTCACTCAACTCAAGTACTGTGGGTCGTCACACTCACTCACCTAAAGTACTGTTGGTCGTCACTCTCACTCAACTCAAGTACTGTGGGTCGTCACACTCACTCACCTAAAGTACTGTGGGTCGCCACAGTCACTCACCAAGTATTGTGAGTTGTCACACTCACTCACCAAGTACTGTGGGTCGTCACACTCACTTCAAGTACTGTGGGTCGTCACAGTCATTCACCAAGTATTGTGAGTCGTCACACTCAACTCGAGTACTGTAGGTCGTCACTCTCACTCAACGCAAGTACTGTGTGTCGTCACACTCACTCACCTAAAGTACTGTGGGTCGCCACAGTCACTCAACTCAAGTACTGTGGGTCGTCACACTCACTCACCTAAAGTACTGTGGGTCGCCACAGTCACTCACCAAGTATTGTGAGTCATCACACTCACTTCAAGTACTGTGGTCGTTACTCTCACTAACTCAAGTACTGTGGGTCGTCACACTCACTACCTAGAGTTCTGTAGGTCGCTGTCATTCTCACTCAACTCAAGTACTGTGGGTCGTCACACTCACTCACCTAAAAGTACTGTGTGGGTCGTCACTTCCCACCAACTCAAGTACTGTGGGTCGTCACACTCACTCACCTAAAGTACTGTAGGTCGTCACTCTCACTCAACTCAAGTACTGTGGGTCGTCACACTCACTCACCTAAAGTACTGTGGGTCGCCACAGTCACTCACCAAGTATTGTGAGTCATCACACTCACTTCAAGTACTGTGGGTCGCCACAGTCACTCAACTCAAGTACTGTGGGTCGCCACACTCACTCACCTCAAGTATTGTGAGTCGTCACACTCCAAGTACTGTGGGTCGTCACTCTCACTCAACTCAAGTACTGTGGGTCGTCACACTCACTCAAGCTCCACTAATTACACAGTGTCTTACTCACCCTCAGGACCCGCCCTCTTGGGAGTTAACACGCTCCTACACGTCCATTAGGGCTACGTGCTTATAGTCAGTCATCTGCCCCACTAAAACACTCTACCGTGAGGTAGAAGAGACGGTGCATGAGTACTGTATCACCGTGGCTTCACTCTGGCGTATCGAGTTCAGTGAATCATCGTTCATCTTGACCTGGGAAATATCACCAACGAATGAGACACTCTACATCCTCAAGATCACGAAATATTGACACAAATATAAATGAAAGTTATATATATGATCTAAGATTCTTGTAGTGCAGTGCATATTATATATATATATATTTATACATATATATATATATATATATATATATATATATATATATATATATATATATATATATATATATATATATATATATATATATATATATATATATATATATATATAATGCACTGCACGTCAAGAATCTTAGAACATAATTTTTATGCTCTGCAGGAATTATTAAAGTAGACCTCTTGTTGAACAATGGGAGAATTTTAGAAAAAAATCTGAGGGCTTGGTTCAGCCCAATGACTTTAAAACCCTGGACTTGCAGACCTCCCTCGGCCCCCCCGCACAAACCACACTACTCCCTCTCAACACTATCACACAACAACAACAACACTTGCGGCTGTGTGTTATGTTCCAATACCTACACAAAAACTTTAAAGTATAAAACATATAAAATAGCGAACTTCACAACACTACGCCACACACACTACACTACACTCGTACATACACCTACAGCGTATTACTCCCCACCATCCTTACCTTTGACCTTAAAACTACCTTCCAAATACATTTACTACCGCCCTAACTCTCTATTGTTTTACTTCTGAAGAAATATTCGAATATAATCACAATTAATGCCCATTCTCCACCTCCCCATAAACTTCAATTTATAAGAGTAATCCACACACTCCAGCGTATACCGTCAGGCCATACCTTATACACTACTTCATACAGTGCAGGAATACACCATACATCAGGTCATACAGTGCAGGAATACTTCACACTCACATAACAGAACACATCAGCCAAGTACAGGAATACTTCACATCAGTCATACA
>NW_024746333.1:0-15924 GCF_018991925.1 Homarus americanus | reverse complement strand
AAGCTCAAACTACAGTGCATTTCAACATAGTGACAGTGCAAGAAGTAGTATTTACTGGGAGTGAATACACTGGTTTATTACAAGTTATTGATAATTTTTACAATGGTTGGGACTGGGCTTTTCTTATAGCGATCAGTTCGTGCACTTATGGGCTGGGTGCGGTTGTGGTGTCAAACAGCAATTCTCGGGCTAGGGATCTCAGGTGGTAGTAGGAGCCGGTGTCGAGGATGGTGTAGAAGCTTCTTAGCAAATTTGCAGATGTGGTCGTGGTGATGGTCAGTGAGAGTCGAAAGGGTCAGTGTGTTGAGCGCTTCTTGATATGTGGAGTAGGAAGGGGAGAGAATAATCTTGCATGCCCTCTTTTGCACTTTTACTAGGTGGGCATCTTATCAAATGAACCCCTGTCCTAATGGGCCCTAGTCCTAATGGGCCCCAGTCCTATTGGGTCCCAGTTTTAATGGGCCCCAATTCTAATTAGTCACATTTCCAATGGTTCTCAGTCCTAATGAGCCTCAGTCCAAAGATACCACAGGCCTAATGGTTCCAGTCTTAATAGACCTCAGTCTTAATGAGTCCCAATCCTGACGGCTCTCAATACTAATGGGCCTCAGTCCTAATAGTTTAAGGTTGGGACCCATTAAGACTGGCTTCTATTTACCTTACAAGCACTGTGTTCTACCGTGTCATCCCGTGTGTGTGTGATTTCCCGTGTCAGGTGGTATAATACGCAGGTGAGTGGCTGCCAGGTAGGGTGGGTGAGGGTGGGCACCTTGATGCAGAGGAAGGTGAGTTCCTGATGCTGATTCACACCAGTGTCATGATGAGGTAATCTTATCACCTTATTAGTGTACGATGAGTGGGTGGGCGTGGTGTGGAGGGGTGGGGGCGCGTAAGGGGTAGGCAGCAAGGGGCGTGGTGTATGGTGGGGGAGGGTAAGGGGCGTGTAGGGGTAGCTAAGTGGGCGTGTTGAGTTGGGCAAGAGGGAGGCGTGGTGGGTGTAGGGGCGTGTATAGGAGGCGGGAAGTGGTGATGGCGCGCGCCACTAATCACTCTGACCTTACTGAACACAACCCATTATACAGCATAATTAGTGTTGCTTCCATCAGCCTCACACAGTCAAACACACTATTTACATTTTCTCTTCACATATATTTTATTTTATTCGTTTCAGTGGGACTCGAATTTCAGCCTTGGAGTCGAAGAGGAATTTTTTTAGGAGAAGTTGAAAAGAAATCGTGTTTAGTTGAAGACGAATGTGTTCTTATATAAAAGTGAAGGAATTAACCAGACGTGTTTGATTGTTTGGGAGTCTCTATCTCTCACACTCGAGTCCAAGATGTCCCCCTTGAGGACGGTGTTCGTGTAGCGTCGTCAAACTCGCTCTTGGTTTTTATTCAGCAGGAAGAGCTACACCAGCCACCTGGTGTTGGCCGTGTCTGGTGACCATCATATTAACAAGGCCGCTCTCTCGTGCCTTGTCCACACGCCACCCCCCACCTCCATATTGTACCGTTTTGTCCTTTATTAGCGGTGGTGTTACTACAGGCAGCGTGGTGTGGGGGGAGGGCCGCTGCTTCACATTGTTCAGTCTTTGACGTGTAACACAAAACGTGAGATGTTGTGGTCCTTCACTACCTCACAACACACACACATCTCCTAGTTACCACATGCTGTTGTTAATAAAGCTCCACCAATGAGTACGCGTCGCTGTCTCGTCCTTTGCTCCGCCGACCATTACAGTGTGTAGCTGTAGGACTCGCCGCCGTGTTTGTTTCATGTAGCGACACTAAACTCCCGGAAATTTGTAGGTGTTAAGCTGGAGCGTTTTAGCTGTTGTTGTCGTCACCTTGTTGATGTTTTGTAGGTCCGTGTTGGCTGAGGATTGTTGTTAGTGTTTCTTAAGGCATTAATAAACTAGTCATGAGGTTCTATAGGAATTATATCCTGCTGTTCTTTTTGTTCTTGTTCTTTTTATTGTTGTTGTTGTTCTTCAGTTGCATAATTCGAGTTGTGATTATCAGTAGAAGTTTGAGGGGCTGGATTCTCTTATCGTTTCTTTAATTCATAAACAAGAACCGTAAACACAAGAGCAAAACAAAGACATAACCAATGAACTAAAAACAAATATTTTGAAGGTTTAAATTTCTGGGAAAGATTTAAATAGATCTTGGGTATATTTTCTCGTTCTTGGAGGTCAGGCCAGGCCAGGTCAGGTCATGTCATGTTAGGTGTACCGAATACGCTAGCAGAGGTGGTCAGATGCCTTGGGAATACTGCAGAGTAATTGAGGTCAGGTCAGGTGGCCTCAATACCTGCTTCAAGGTGTAATAGAGGTGAAAAATAATGGGTTTCTTGATTGGATCTGGTTAAGTCAGGTCAGGTAAAGTCAGATACAGAGGCTGGGTGTATGACTGTGGGTTGGTGGGTGTATGACTGTGGGTTGGTGGGTGTATGACTGTGGGTTGATGGGTGTATGACTGCGGGTTGGTGGGTGTATGACTGCGGGTTTGTGGGTGTATGACTGCGGGTTGGTGGCTGTTTGACTGTGGGTTGGTGGGTGTATGACTGTGGGTTGATGGGTGTTTGACTGCGGGTTGGTGGGTGTATGACTGTGGGTTGGTGGCTGTTTGACTGTGGGTTGGTGGGTGTATGACTGTGGGTTGATGGGTGTATGACTGTGGGTTGATGGGTGTATGACAGTGGGTTGGTGGCTGTATGACTGTGGGTTGGTGGGTGTATGACTGTGGGTTGGTGGGTGTATGACTGTAGGTTGATGGGTGTATGACTGTGGGTTGGTGGGTGTATGACTGTGGGTTGGTGGTTGTATGACTGTGGGTTGGTGGGTGTATGACTGTGGGTTGATGGGTGTATGGGGTTGGTGGGTGTATGGCTGGGTTTCATTAGATTGACATGACTGTAGGTTGATGGGTGTGACTGGGTTGGTGGGTGTATGACTGTGGTTTGGTGAATTATATGACTGTGGGTTGATGCGTTGTATGACTGTGGGTTGATGATGGAGTTCATCATGGCGCTGTTGGTTGGTGGGTGTATGACAGTGGTGACAAGGATTATTTGAGCTTGACAAAATTTAGATAGATAGCAGCATGGTTTAGTCGTGTTCAGTTTAGTTTAAATTGTGTTTAGGTTAGGTTGGGTCATGTCAGGTACAGAGTTTGTCCAGGGTCCTTTATTCAAGCTGTCTGGGTTAAACTTCCTTCCTAGAAAGATGAACACACGAACCTACGGACGACACACGAACACAATAACACATGATCATACACGGAAACGAACACACGAATGGACATACTCAGGATATCGGGGAATAAATATAAAATTATAAAAATGCATAAAAAGTCTTTGACGGATAAACAACTTTGTAATGTTAGAATCGATATTACTGATATTATAGAAAATCAAACTAACTTCCTTTAAACACTCTTGGCTCTTCCTGTGTATAAGAAGAGTTTAATCTGGTATTTTTTTTCTTCTAGTAATTGGTGTTATCAGGGGAAGAGATTGTGTCGTTTGTGGTCTGTCATTCAAGGTTGTTTAGTGTTTGAAGCTCGTTAATTCATTATGCTTGTAGCCCCCATCTCTGCATACAACCCTGGTGCTTCTTGCTGTTGATACTCCCACGAAAATAAATTGTCAGATTAACGAAACGAAGATTAAAAATTTTGTTTTAATTCACGGATTAACCATACTTCACCCAATCTAACTTAACCTATCCTAACCTAACCTAACCTAATCTAATCATAATTGTGTTTTAAAAAAAGGTTTACAGGCATAGGTAACAAGCTGGTCCTTTAACGGGAGAACACAAGGTTTCCCAACCCTCACCTGATGAAATAGAATCACTATACCCAACCTGATCTAATTAAGGACTCGTTAGGCTTTGTAAGATAGTTTAGTTTGAAGTGTTGTGAATCTCCGTGGGTGTTATAGTTTCACTTGGTATACTACATGTGTAAAGTCAGGATATATACAATGTGTGTTGATTTTTCTACCCGTGTGTTAAATATTTTTGTGGGGAGGGGGAGGTATTTTCCTGTCGGTTTCCACTCTAGCTTTCCACCAATGTTATTTCACCCTTCTAGATTTCTATACCCTTTGATCCACCTTACCTAAGAGTGGAATGAGATAAATGGAATTGGTGGAGTGGAATGTCTGTATAATTGATGTCAGGATCCAACTCTGCCCTGGACGACACAGGATTGATCGTCACTGGTGTTGTAAGACTGTACAGAAAACCGCCTCTTGTGTTGTTCCCACGTATTAAAGAGCGATGAAGGTAAACTGAACAAGCACGCTGGGCAATGTTCGTTGTTGTAGTGGAATACACACGAAACCCAGTCAGTTGAGGGTGTAAATCTTCGCCTGCCTCTGGAATGCACTACACACGCTATGCCAAAACTGAGATATACTCGGCATGTCAACACTGAGACACACATGCTATGCTAACAAATATATACTCACATAAACTATGCCAATATTAAGACACATACACTATGCGAAACACCGGCTGTGCCTAAACTAATGATTCCCCGCTCTACATGAACGCTGAGATAACAAGTTGACTTTTTTTAATCGAGGAGGAGCCAAAGTCTTTCACGATAGTCACCTTCTTAGCTAAACTTGTTAACATGGTTAGCAACTTCTGGAAACATCGCGCTTAACCGAGTTATCAAGTTGTGAATAAGCTGACTCACAAAGGAGACGTATTCCTCGACGAATTAATCTTACCAGCTTACAAGCTCTTTATTAATTAATGACAAGCGTTACACCTGTCCGCCATTCTAGGCCACGCCTCTCACCCCCCCCTCCCCTTAAGTCAATAGCCTTCAAAAGCAGTGAAAGACGAAATTGGTTCTTATAATCATGACTGCTTTCTCGGGACATTGTGTATACAACACACTCTAAACTAAGCCTAGGTACCTTCTTAACCCCTCATAATCCGCCTATGGAAAGTCTGGGACTCTGACCATATTTTCATTATTTTTCCTTTCCAAATTTAGGGTAAACCTGATTTCTCTGTGATCACTGTTCCCAAGTTCTTCCCCTATTGTGATATCTCTGATAATATTTTCTTTATTTGTTCATACTAGGTCTAATATATTGTCACCTCTAGTAGGTTCTGTAATTAGTTGATTCAAAAAATTGTCCTGTACTGCGTTTAGGAAGTCTTCAGATTCATAGTCACCTACAATGTTGTCCCAGTCAATATTTCTGAAGTTGAAATCCCCCATAATGCATAGGTTGTTGTATATTGCTGCCCTACTCATTTCCTGCCATATGGGCTGAGTTGCTTCTTTCCCAAGACTTGGGGGCCGGTAAATCACTCCCATAATTAGTTTTCGCTTCTTTCTGCCATTTCTACCCATACAGACTCAGTTCCTATTTTACCCTTTATTGTATTATTAATGCACCATTTTAATGTATCTCTGACGAAGAGTGCAACTCCTCCCCCCTTCCTACCTTCCCTGTCCTTGTGAAAAAGGTTGTACCCTTCTTTGTGTTACTCAGATAAAAAGTTCTTGCTCGCCAGATTCATCCAAGTTTAGGTGGCTACTATGACGTCTACATTCTCAGTACATACAACCGCTCTCAGCTAGTCTATTTTATTTCTAATGCTCCTACTGTTTGTATAGTACACATTTAAACCTACCCTTCCCTGGTCCTGTTTTACCCCTTGTTCTGAGTAACCAATTATACTCCCCTCTATCTACTGGCGAAACTTCCCCTTCTGAGTGACAATTTCACGCTCCAGACAAGTGTACCCCGTCACGACTGTACAGGTAGTCGTTGCCGTAGAATCGTCGCCAGTTATCAATGAACGCCCAACCATTGCTTACACAATGTTTTTTTTATTCCAGTCGGCAATTTATAGCAATTGCCTTGGACAGCCTTTCACCGCCAACTCCTCTTCTAGACGAGACACCACATACTATTGGGTTCCCTACCCTATCACTAATCTTCCCTAATGCCTCCCTATACCTGCTGAAAAGTTCCTCACTCCTGACCTTTCCTATGTCGTTGCCTCCTACTCTAAGACACACTACCGAATTGGTACTTCCCCTGACAAGACTCTATCTATCCTCTCAGCTACATGCCCTATCCCAGCCACAGGAGAACACACCTAAGTCCTACGTTTCCTATCTCTTGCACAAAAAGTCTAATCTAAGTACCTCACCTAATGTCTACATTATTAATATAATGAGCACAACAGGGAGGAAAAGAACTCCTGTAGGCAACTGTATATATAGTCATCATTACCCTATCTTAAGCTGCAGTTATTTAAATACAAGACTATAACTGAAATACATTGTTTTTCTTTTAACCTTTCCTTCTGTGTATCACCCACCACACTGACTGGTGTCCTTAGCTAAAGTTATATGCAAGATTAAACTCTCTATTAGTATTATTTTCTATGTGAGATACTGATATAACAAAGTACAGTATATAGAACCATAAAATGTTCTGTTTATAAGAGGTGAGAGGTAGGCGAGGAAGTCTGCCTGCTGACGTCAGCAAAGCTCCACCCACCTTGGCCTAGGCTAGCCTAGTCTAACCTGACCTAACCTAACCTAACCTAACCTTTGTAAAACAAGTCTAGCCTAGCCTAGCCTAGCCTAGCCTAGCCTAACCTGACCTTATCTAACCAAAACTAACCTAACCTTGGTCTGATCTGATCTGATCTAATATAGTGATTAGTTTTAATCAGATTGTTATACGTCTTTTTGATCAGTCTAAGTTTCTTTCATCTTACTCTTCATTTTTTCTCTGTTGTTCATCTTTGTTATATTGTTTTCTTTATGCTTTCTTTTCTTTCCCTCCTCCTCCTCTTCTTGTTCCTCTATTGTTTTTTAAGAAATCAGGATAACTGTTAAGATTTGTTGACCAATTTTCTCTACATTTTCATTAAGAGATTACTTATTAAAACAACATTATCTGTATTTATATTATCTGAAGAGGAGTCCCGGCCACAACCAACGCCCCCCACACTAACATAGTGAAGCACTGCAGTAAATTATGTAAATATTCAAAAGGATTTGGATTTAATTGTCGGTCGTTTAATTTTAGGAACATTTCATTAGTGTTAACGGGAGGCAGGTAATGGCTATTATTAAAAAGCTTCCCTTATAATGACTACGGTCCCTCCAGCCAGACTTATACTAGCGTCTAAAGCCAAGGTGTGGTAGAGTCAATGTTACCCACTGAAAAGTTTATTTGGATAAGTTCGGTGTGATTCTATTAGGTTTGGCTCCATTAGGCGGTGTAAGGTTACCTGGAGTGGATGATTATGTGTTGGGTGGGGCGGAGAGGAGTCACACCAGGTTAGTTAGACTCCAGTTAGTGTGTATTTTATCCCTTTAACTCTCAAAGGAAAATTAAATAGATTAGTTGTTTTATAAGATAATTATTTAATTTTAATTCATCGGTTTATACTTTCATGATGTTACGTAAGTCTATAAATTCACTTAATTATTTTAATGGCAGGATAATAAAAGATACCTGCTGTAATTACCGTGTTGGAAACTACAATTAGACAACCAAAACAGCATCATCGGCCATTACAGAGCGTTATTTTGTATAATGTAAGCACTTAAGTCAGTGGCCTAAAGCCTCAGGGCTGCTGTGTGAGGTGGTTCAATCACGATACAAACATTACCAACATGTTTATCTTCACCAGGTGGGCTTAACATGACCAGGTGATGCCTTACTAACTCTTGGATTATTATTGTTGTTTAGTGAATTTGTATGAAGCTGCAAGATCATCTTACACCTCTTGGAGAAAATTGGGTAAAAAAAAATTTTCATCCCAATTTCCCCAATTGGTAGATATTTTTTTTTTTGTATTTTGGTATTCTTTAACCTACCTTACCTGACCTCACCTGACCTAACCTGAAAATAATCCTAGTGATAATGGTAAAAAATGCCAAATACCTATTGGAATAAAAACGAATATTAACCGATATTTTTGTATTATGGAGAAAACAAAATCTTCAAAAAAGTACAAAAAGTTAAAAACATAAATCAATATTTATAACAACTCCTCCAGGTATCTTTTGTTAGTTTCACCTTCAGTGTCCTCATGACTGTCCTTGTCATTTTACTATTGTTTGTCTTCCTGTATCTTGGATGTTCTCTATGTCACAGTTTGTGTTTGTTCTTTATTGTACTTCGTCAATGTCCATGTTTTACTGCATTATATTTCTTTGTTGTGATAAAATAGTTCCAAGACCTTCAGTTATAAACAATAATCATATGAAAGTCTTTGACAACAACTTAAATTATTCCTTATTTTCGTTACTTAGATCCATTGAATTCTTGTGTCCGTGTCCGTGACAATGATAATATTAGAGTATAATCAAAGGACTAATATTGAGTTGTCTCTCAGGTTTTCATTCGACTGTATAAGTTTATCACAGTAAGCAGTCTACTGTGTTATCATCCATACATATAAAGCTGTAGCGAGACTGCTGGAGTTATGCTGCATCATATTATTGCAGCATGCAGCATAATGCGACCTCCTCTCCCTCCCTCCCCAGCATGTCAACATAATGCAGCTCCCTCTCCCTCCCTCCCCAGCATGACAACATTATGCAGCTCCCTCTCCCTCCCTCCCCAGCATGACAGCATAATGCAGCTCCCTCTCCCTCCCTCCCCAGCATGACAGCATAATGCAGCTCCCTCTCCCTCCCTCCCCAGCATGACACCATAATGCAGCTCCCTCTCCATCCCTCCCCAGCATGACAGCATAATGCAGCTCCCACTCCCTCTCTCCCCAGCATGACAGAATAATGCAGCTCCCTCTCCCTCCATCCCCAGCTTGACAGCATAATGCAGCCCCTCTCCTCCTCCCCAGCATGCAGCATAATGCGGCCTCCTCTCCCTCCCTCCCCGACATGACAGCATAATGCAGCTCCCTCTACCTCCCTCCCCAGCATGACAACATAATGCAACTCCCTCTCCCTCTCTCCCCAGCATGACAGGATAATGCAGCTCCCTCTCACTCCCTACCCAGCATGACAACATTATGCAGCTCCCTCTCCCTTCCACCCCAGCATGTCAACATAATGCAGCTCCCTCTCCCTCCCTCCCCAGCATGACAGCATAATGCAGCTCCCTCTCCCTCCCTCCCCAGCATGACAACATTATGCAACTCGCTCTCCCTCCCTCCCCAGCATGACAGCATAATGCAGTTCCCTCTCCCTCCCTCCCCAGCATGACAGCATAATGCAGCTCCCTCTCCCTCTCTCCCCAGCATGACAGCATAATGCAGCTCCCTCCCTCCCTCCCCAGCATGACAGCATAATGCAGCCCTCCCTCCCTCCCCAGCATGACAGCATAATGCAGCTCCCTCTCCTCCCAGCATGACAGCACGGTGCCCTCCCTCCCTCCCCAGCATGACAGCATGATGCAGCCCTCCTCCCTCCCCAGCATGACAGCATAATGCAGCCCCTCTCCCTCCTCCCCACGCAGCATGACAACATTATGCAGCTCCCTCTCCCTCCTCCCCAGCATGACAGCATAATGCAGCCCCTCTCCTCCCTCCCCAGCATGACAGCATGATGCAGCCCCCCTCTCCCTCCCTCCCCCAGCATGACAGCATAATGCAGCTCCCTCTCCTTCTCTCCCCAGCATGACAGCATAATGCAGCTCCCTCTCCCTCCCTCCCTCCCCAGCATGACAGCATAATGCAGCTCCCTCTCCCTAACTCCCTCCTCAGCATGACAGTATAATGCAGCTCCCTCTCCCTCCCTCCCCAGCATGACAACATTATGCAGCTCTCTCTCCCTCCCTCCCCAGCATGACAGCATAATGCAGCTCCCTCTCCCTCCCTCCCCTGCATGACAGCATAATGCAGCTCCCTCTCCCTACCTCCCCAGCATGACAGCATAATGCAGCTCCCTCTCCCTCCCTCCCCAGCATGACAGCATAATGCAGCTCCTCTCCTCCCTCCCCCAGCACGACAGCATAATGCAGCTCCCTCTCTCTCCCTCCCCATCATGACAGCATGATGCAGCTCTCCCTCCCTCCCAGCATGACAGCATAATGCAGCTCCTCTCTCCTCCCCCTCCCCTGCATGACAGCATAATGCAGCTCCCTCTCCCTCCCTCTCCAGCATGACAGCATAATGCAGCTCCCTCTCCCTCCCTCCCCATCATGACAGCATAATGCAGCTCCCTCTCCCTCCCTCCCCAGCATGAGAGCATAATACAGCTCCCTCTCCCTCCCTCCCCAGCATGACAGCACCCTGAAGTTCCTTAATGAGTTGGGCTCCAGACTTATTGAAACTACCAGAGACTCCAGGGCATCGAGCTACTATTTACAAGACAACCAACTGGGAGATGATGGTAAGGGAAGGCGAAAGACATCAGGTAGATTTTAGATTTTTACAGAACTTAATTTGGTTGGGACACAAAGACAGGCTGGAAGGGTGAGGTATGAGGATCTGGTAGGGTGGAATATGAGGGACTGGAATGGTAGGGTATGAGGGATTAACAGGGTAGGGTATGAGGGACTAACAGGGTAGGGTATGAGGGACTAACAGGGTAGGGTATGAGGAACTAGTAGGGTAGGGTATGAGGAACTAGAAGGGTAGGGTATGAGGACTGGCAGGGTGGGGCATAAGAGACTAACAAGACTGGGTAGAAGGGTATGACAATCTCCTCTTCTACACTAATCACGCCACACGTTCTCCCTAAGTCATCAAAAAATATACATTTGTCATGGTGTTCAAAAATTCCTCTTTTACCAACACAAGCTCTCGTTCTTGTAGCCATTGTGATTTAGGCTGAGGGGATAGAGAGATATGGTGAAGGAAGTAGGAACAGATAAAGAGAATGACAGACATAGATATGAGGATATAATAATTGTGGAAGGGGAAGGAAAGAGGAGGTGGAGATAGTGGTAGAGGAAGCAGGGAAGGAGAGTAGGGGAGAGAGAGTGATGATATATTAAGGTTAATAGAGACAAGGGGGGATAGGATAGGTAAAGAGGATACGACAGGGCAGATTTAATCTAATTTCATGGGTAAGAGATGGCAGGAGACCTAGTGAGTGAGTGAGTGGGACAACCATTGATCGTGATCACGCCCCAGTCCACAAGATCGTACACACAAGATAGAGTCAAAGGAACAGAGGGAACATATTCGGTTTGTTGTCGAACACTTGAATCAAAGGAGCAATAAGTTATTACTGAGTCACTGCACGTTGACTACATATTATAGTGTTTGTAAAGATCTTTCTTGTTACACTGGTCGAGAAGATCAGATAGCGACCGTACCTGAGCTGTGGCCCATATCTACAGAACCTCGACCATATTAGTTGGTAAAATTGTCTTCGTTTTCTTTGGTGAGTGATCGTGTATTTCCAGATGTAATAACGTAAATGTGTTCAGTGTCTCCAGCAGGACCCGGCTGTACTCTCTTATCGCTGGGACCTCTATCAGTCTGCCTCCACCAATATCAATAAGACCCGTTTCAACTTCTCTACAAACTTTAAGAGCGTTCGGTCGAGGAGTTCAGGTACGAAAAAAGTATGTTAAGTGAGAATAAATTAACACGAGGCCAGTCAGTGTGTCAAAACAAGGTCGGGCCCACATCAACTGGCAATATAATCACATAAGGCGGATCATGACGATAACACATTTGTGCTTATTGTTTCATCAAAGTACTTAGGCAACATGTTAAATCTATTGTTTGTGTGAAAGTAAAAGGAGAAGCTGTACAGGTTGATCCACAGTTCCTGTTTCAACATCTAACAAAAGCATCAGGGAGAGTGTAAGGCAGGTGAGTAGTGTAACCACCCACTGTACTCTCAAGGGTCTGGCCTAAGAAACACCTTATGGACTATGAGCTGTACACTGCTGCATCACATTAACCACTAGGAGTTGTAAACAAACACTCCAAAAGTGCCTTTATGGAGGAGACCGATGAATTTCAAAATGAACACTGTGACTCCTGTTGTCTCGGTAGGGTCGTCAAAATCCTTTGTCTGTTGTGTCATATCGTCTAACACAAAATCGTAAACATACTTTTTGGAGCGTATCTACATCTTACAGCATGATGACACTAAATGGCCGCCTTAAAATGTTATTCTCAAAGATTTAATTATCCAATGAAAAAATTCACCCACTAAAATTTAAGATCACGTTGAAGATAAACTCATTAAAGTTTTATACTATAATGGAAATTAAAGTTCACTCACTCGCACTCTTGGGCAGAAATTATAATTTAAGTTCTTATTATAGAACAGTCTTGGCTGTTTTTAGGTCCTGCTATGGTTACTGTCTGAGTCACAATCAACCTCACTTGGCATCTTCTATTTCAATTTGGCGCATTTCATGTCGGTGTATTTCATGTTGGTGTATTTCATGTTGGTGTATTTCATGTCGGTGTATTTCATGTTGGTGTATTTCATGTTGGTGTATTTCATGTTGGTGATCACCTGCCACCCACCAGAGACTTGGGAAGGTTAGAAATAGTATCATCTCTGTGTTTTATGACGTCTTCGAGGTTTATATCTTCACCTCACCTCCTGAACCACATCCTCAAGACGGACCATTTCTTACCCCTGGTCGTCTTCTTAGTTAGTCAGGCTTATTTACATTCTTCTCTCACAGCGCTGCGCCCCCTGGCGAGAAACTCTCCCTCATTTCTTGTAAACTTTTAGAGAAGTAAAGTTTATTCTCAACTGGTTGTACAGATGAAGCGTCACAACTTCTTGATATCTTTGCTTTGTGATTATAATACCAACGTGTCTGAGTCGTGTATTTGTTTATAAACTTAATGGAATAATATTTACCCAAGTTTAAGAGGCACTAAAGACATTATAAGGGCTGGATATTTTAAATTATCTGCATCACTTGAATCACTTGAATCAGGAGTGAGAAAATGAAATTAAAACAAAAAAGAATTGTAAGTGAATGAAATATCGAAATCCTTGAAAAAACTAAATTTCTTAAAAACAGTAATGGACTAAGACAGCAGTGGAAGGTAAGGAGATTGGTGGAAAAGAAAGGAGAAGACCGAAGGAGGAAGGTAAAAGGAGGGAAGATGGAGGGGAGAGGAAGATGAAGGGGGAAGAAGAAGGGAGGAGAAATGAATGGGGGAGATGGAAGGGAGGAAGAAGGGAGGGAAGATGAAGGGGTAAGATGGAGGAGAAAGACGATGGGGAGAAGAAGATGAAGGAGAAGATGAAAGGTGGAAGATGAAAGGCAGGAAGCGACAGTGCAAAATAGATCGGCAAGAGACACAGTTGTACCAGAGGTGGTAAAAATATACACCAGGAAGGAATCAGGTGTGGCAATGTAATACACACACACACACACTCTCTCTCTCTCTCTCTCTCTCTCTCTCTCTCCATATTATGTTGCTCAGATTTCTCTCTCTTTTTCCAAAATACAAAACTCAACTTAATAAAGGCAACACATGTACTGTACTATGACTGCCAGTGTATTACAGCATCAACATTATTATATAAGAGTATATATTATACTTAAACCCCCCCCCCCCCCAGGTATCGCCGGGATGGTTAATCTTCAGGTGGGATACGCTGGGCGGCGAGGGGAGTGACAATCTACCTGTGTCATTAAGGTCTCTGTTACCTTTTCCTGGGGCGACACTTCAGGTGAGTTATTATATAAAAAAGAGACTCACTTTATACAATACATGAAAAAATAACACCACCATTTAACTTACATAAATTAACACACAATACAATACTGAATACCTAACTAGCTTAGCTCCCCCCACCCCAGCCTCCCTTGAGCGAGCGGGAGCGTGCTGTGTATGGCCACCACCCCAACCAATCACCTCGACTCAGCTAGGTGGACAGCCCACCTGCTATTACTCCCTACTACTTTACTTCCCGTTTCTATTCTTTCCTTCTCTCTTTCCTCTCCTCTCTCATGGCAAAGTCATTTCCCACTTTACTTCATCATCGTTACTCAGTAAGACAGCAGTAGACCACGACGCTTAACACTGTACCTGCCTGACTCTGGTGTTACCTGTACCGTGTTAATTAGCTTGAAGAACATACAACTCTAAAACGTGATATGAATTGTTAATGTTGTCATAGGAAGATGAACTAGACAAAAAACGACCTTTATAACTAAATGTCAGACCAAATACTGTCAAGAGGTGTGAACAGCTTCCATATGGAGAGGAGAGGATCTTTAATTGAAGTCTAATGTGTCACTTCAGGCAATAACTCTGTGGGGTGGACACATCGACAACACAAGAGTGACCGACATATAAACACTTCCGAGACAACGATAACTAATGACTTTTTTTGTTTGTCCTTTCAGAACAAAGTTCACTCCTGGGATTATCTCTCATATACGAAGCATCACCAAGCACAAGCACCACACACCTGTATGGGTCTTCAGTATCGTCAACCAGAAACTGTCTACATGATAATAGTCCAGACAAATTCTTCCTTTTACTTTAACCCGGAAATAAACATCATCGACAGGTTTATTATAAATAATTATGACGACAGTAAGTTTTCAAGGTTCAAGTGTCCTTATTTCCTGCCAATGGTTCCAGGAAAACCTTAAAACTTACAATTAATAAATAATTAAAGATTTTTGTTTCTTGTATCTATATATATAAAACAAAGAAGTATGTATGTTTGTTTGTGTGTTTGTGTGTCCGCACGAGAATCTCGGAAACTACTATACCGATCTGTAGTGATGATGGATGGTGTTATATGTAGTGATGGTGGATGGTGTTATATGTAGTGATGATGGATGATGTTATATGTACTGATGATGGATGTTATATGTAGTGATGATGGATGATGTTATATGTAGTGATGATGGGTGGTGTTATATGTAGTGATGATGGGTGGTGTTATATGTAGTGATGATCTATCTTCTATTGATATAAAACAAAGAAGTATGTCTGTTTGTTTGTGTGTGTGTGTGTGTGTGTTTGCTTGTGTGTCCGCACGAGAATCTCGGAAACTACTCTACCGATGTGTAGTGATGATGGATGGTGTTATATGTAGTGATGATGGATGATGTTATATGTACTATAAGTGTTTACATAACATGGTAGATATTACTGAGCCTTCATCAGGGGTTGGTGCCTCCCTCCAGGTTCCCAGAGGTACAACTATTGGTGACATTTTCATATTCGATGGCAGCAGTTGAGTTAGATTCATTGGTTGGGAGGTACAGACAGAGTGTAAGTAGCTGTGGAAGTTTCGCGCTCCCTGATGTCGCCCAAATTGTCATAATTGAAGGTAACTGACTTGGCAACGGTAGTGCGTACGTTGGTCTTCTTAAGGATAGAGGCGGGTTGTTGGTCGGCAACATTGGATAGAACTATGAACTCAGCAGCTTGGCGGTCAAGGTTGTTCAAGGTACCATGGGCACTGTAGTAGTTAACTTCCAGCTTGTTAGTTGATTTTCGGCTGCTGCCAATGCTTTCACCATCAAATCGTCCAACAGCCTTATCACAGGAGGCTTCGTCAAAGTATCGGATGTATGCGAAGCCATAGTGTTCATTTTTGTTGTCTTTTGCGGGCATCACAAATAGGTCGATCTGTCCACATTCCTCAAACGATGGTCGAATCTGCTTAGGGGCCACACCAGGGTAGATGTTTGTTGCAACCACCACGAAGTTGGTGTCGAAGTCTACAACGAAATCCTTGTAGGAAGTCATTGTGTCATACATACATACCATATTCTCCTCAAAAGTCTGAGGACCTCAAGTTAAAATTTGGGCACAAAAGTAGATTAATATTGTAATGAGGTTGGAATATTTGTATTATGTAGTAATTATAACAAAATATAGTAAAGAGGGGAGATAGTGTGAAGATGTGCGAGGTGTGTTAAGGAGGATGGAAGGTAGTGAGGGGTGGGAGGTAGTGAGCGGGAGGGGATAGTAAAGATAAGGGGTAGTGAGGGGTG
>NW_024746332.1:0-5875 GCF_018991925.1 Homarus americanus | reverse complement strand
TATAGTACCTGTAGTGGTTGGTGATTTAGTGGCTGTTGTAGTTGGTGATTTAGTGGCTGTTGTGGTTGGTGATGTAGCACCTGTAGTGATTAGTGATGTAGTACCTGTAGTGGTTGGTTTTGTAGTACCTGTAGTGGCTGGTGATGTAGTACCTGTAGTGGTTGGTGATGTAGTACCTGTAGTGGTTGGTGATGTAGTACCTGCAGTGGTTGGTGATGTAGTACCTGTAGTGGTTGGTGATGTAGTACCTGTAGTGGTTGGGGATGTAGTACCTGTAGTGGTTGGTGATGTAGTACCTGCAGTGGTTGGTGATGTAGTACCTGTAGTGGTTGGTGATGTAGTACCTGCTTGAAGGTGGTTGGTGATGTAGTTCCTGTAGTGGTTGGTGATGTAGTACCTGTAGTGTTTGGTGATGTAGTACCTGTAATGGTTGGTGATGTAGTAACTGTAGTGGTTGGTGATGTAGTACCTGTAGTGGTTGGTGATGTATTACCTCTAGTGGTTGGTGACGTAGTACCTGTAGTGATTGGTGATGTAGTACCCGTAATGGTTGGTGATGTAGTAACTGTAGTCGTTGGTGATTTAGTACCTGCAGTGGTTGGTGATGTAGTACCTGTAGTGGTTTTGTGATGTGTGCCTGCAGTGTTTGATGTAGTACCTGTAGTGGTTGGTGATGTACTACCTGCAGTGGTTTGTGATGTAGTGCCTGTAGTTGTTGGTGATGTAGTACTTGTAGTGTTTGGTGATGTAGTACCTACAGTGGTTGGTGATGTAGCACCTGTAGTGGTTGGTGATGTAGTACCTGTAGTGGTTGGTGATGTAGTACCTGTAGTGGTTGGTGATGGAGTACCTTTAGTGATTGGTGATGTAATACCTGCAATGGTTGGTGATGTACTATCTGTAGTGGTTGGTGATGTAGTACCTGTAGTGGTTGGTAATGTAGTACCTGTAGTGATTGGTGATGTAGTACCTGTAGTGGTTGCTGATATAGTACTTGTAGTGGATGGTGATGTAGTACTTGTAGTGTTTGGTGTTGTAGTACTTGTAGTGGTTGGTGATGTAGTACCTGTAGTGGTCGTTGATGTAGTACCTGTAGTGGTTGGTGTTGTAGTACCTGTAGTGGTTGGTGATGTAGTACCTGTAGTGGTTGGTGATGTAGTACCTGTAGTGGTTGTAGATGTAGTACCTGTAGTGGTTGGTAATCTAGTACCTGAAGTGGTTGTTGATGTAGTTCCTGAAGTGGGTGGTGATGTAGTACCTGTAGTGGTTGCAGATGTAGTACCTGTAGTGGTTGGTAATCTAGTACCTGTAGTTGTTGGTGATGTAGTACCTGTAGTGGTTGATGATTTAGTGGCTGTTGTAGTTGGTGATTTAGTGGCTGTTGTGGTTGGTGATGTAGTACCTGTAGTAGTTGGTGATGTAGTACCTGTAGTGGTTGGTGATGTAGAACCTGTAGTGGTTGTAGATGTAGTACCTGTAGTGGTTGGTGATGTAGTACCTGTAGAGGTTGTTGATGTAGTATCTGTAGTGGTTTGTAATCTAGTACCTGTAGTGGTTGGTGATGTAGTACCTGTAGTGGTTGGTGATGTGGTACCTGTGGTGGTTGGTGATGAGTACCTGCAGTGGTTGGTGATGTAGTACCTGTAGTGGTTGGCGATGTTGTACCTGTGAGTGAGGTTGGTGATGTGGTACCTGTAGTGGTTGGTGTTGTAGTACCTGCAGTGGTTGGTGATGTAGTACCTGTAGTGGTTGGCGATGTAGTGCCTGTAATTGGTTGGTGATGTAGTACCTGCAGTGGTTGGTGATGTAGTACCTGTAGTGGTTGGTGATGTAGTACCTGTAGTAGCTGGTGATGTAGTACCTGTAGTGAGGTTGGTGATGTGGTACCTGCAGTGTTTGGTGATGTAGTACCTGTAGTGGTTGGTGATGTATTACCTGCGGTGGTTGGTGATGTGGTACCTGTGGTGGTTGGTGATGTATTACCTTGTAGTGGTTGGTGATGGGGAGTACCTGTAGTGATTGGTGATGTGTGGTACACCTGTAGTGGTTGGTGATGTAGTACCTGTAGTGGTTGGTGATGTAGTACCTGTAGTGGTTGGTGATGTAGTACCTGTAGTGGTTTGTGATGTAGTACCTGTAGTGGTTGGTGATGTAGTACCTGTAGTGGTTGGTGATGTAGTACCTGTAGTGGTTGGTGATGTAGTACCTGTAGTGGTTGGTGATGTATTACCTGTAATGGTTGGTGATGTAGTACCTGTAGTGATTGGTGATGTAGTACCTGCAATGGTTGGTGATGTTGAACCTGCAGTGGTTGGTGATTTAGTACCTGTAGTGGTTGGTGATGTAGTACCTGTAGTGGATGGTGATGTAGTACCTGTAGTGGTTGGTGTTGTAGTACCTGTAGTGGTTGGTGATGTAGTACCTGTAGTGGTTGGTGATGTAGTACCTGCAGTGGTTGGTGATGTAGTACCTGTAGTGGTTGGTGATGTAGTACCTGTAGTGGTTGGTGATGTAGTACCTGTAGTGGTTGGTGATGTAGTACCTGTAGTGGTTGGTGATATAGTACCTGTAGTGGTTGGTGACGTAGTACCAGTAGTGGTTTGTGATGTAGTACCTGTAGTGGTTGGTGACGTAGTACCAGTAGTGGTTTGTGATGTAGTCTCTGTAGTGGTAAATGATGTAGTGCCTCTAGTGGTTGGTGATATAGTACCTGTAGTGGCTTGTAATTTAGTACCTGTAGTGGTTGGTGATGTAGTACCTGTAGTGGCTGGTAATTTAGTACCTGTAGTGGTTGGTGATGTAGTACCTATAGTGGTTGGTGATGTAGTATCTGTAGTGTGGTTGGTGATGTAGTACCTGTAGTGGTTGGTGATGTATTACTGCCGGTGGTTCGTGATGTGGTACCTGTAGTGACTGGTGATGTAGTACCTGTAGTGGTTGGTGATGTAGTACCTGTAGTGGTTGGTGATGCAGTACCTGTAGTGGTTGGTGATTTAGTGGCTGTTGTGGTTGGTGATATAGTGGCTGTTGTGGTTGGTGATGTAGTACCTGTAGTGATTGGTGATGTAGTACCTGTAGTGGTTGGTGATGTAGTACCTGCAGTGGTTGGTGATGTAGTACCTGTAGTGGTTGGTGATGTAGTACCTGTAGTGGTTGGAGATGTAGTACCTGAAGTGGTTGGTGATGTAGTAAATGCAGTTTTTGGTGATGTAGTACCTGTAGTGGTTGGTGATGTACTACCTGCAGTGGTTGGTGATGTAGTACCTGTAGTGATTGGTGATGTAGTACCTGTAATGGTTGGTGATGTAGTACCTGTATTCGTTGGTGATGTAGTACCCGTAGTGGTTGGTGATGTAGTACCTGTAGTGGTTGGTGATGTAGTACCTGTAGAGGTTGTTAATGTAGTATCTGTAGTGGTTGGTAATCTAGTACCTGTAGTGGTTGGTGATGTAGTACCTGTAGTGGTTGGTGATATAGTACCTGTAGTGGTTGGTGATTTAGTGGCTGTTGTAGTTGGTGATTTAGTGGCTGTTGTGGTTGGTGATGTAGTACCTGTAGTGATTGGTGACGTAGTACCTGTAGTGGTTGGTTTTGTAGTACCTGTAGTGGCTGGTGATGTAGTACCTGTTGTGGTTGGTGATGTAGTACCTGTAGTGGTTGGTGATGTAGTAACTGCAGTGGTTGGTGATGTAGTACCTGTAGTGGTTGGTGCCAGAAAATCTGGGTAGTGTGATGGTGATGTAGCACCTGTAGTGCTATGATGTAGCACCCGCAGTGTTTGGTGATGTAGTATCTGTAGTGGTTGGTGATGTAGTACCTGCAGTGGTTGGTGATGTAGTACCTGAGGTGGTTGGTGATGTAGTACCTGTAGTGGTTGGTAATCTAGTACCTGAAGTGGTTGGTGATGTAGTACCTGTAGTGGTTGGTGATGTAGTACCTGTAGTGGTCGTTGATGTAGTACCTGTAGTGGTTGGTGATGTAGTACCTGTAGTGGTTGGTGATGTAGTACCTGTAGTGGTTGGTGATGTAGTACCTGTAGTGGTTGTAGATGTAGTACCTGTAGTGGTTGGTAATCTAGTACCTGAAGTGGTTGTTGATGTAGTTCCTGAAGTGGGTGGTGATGTAGTACCTGTAGTGGTTGCAGATGTAGTACCTGTAGTGGTTGGTAATCTAGTACCTGTAGTTGTTGGTGATGTAGTACCTGTAGTGGTTGATGATTTAGTGGCTGTTGTAGTTGGTGATTTAGTGGCTGTTGTGGTTGGTGATGTAGTACCTGTAGTGGTTGGTGATGTAGTACCTGTAGTGTTTGGTGATGTAGTACCTGTAGTGGTTGTAGATGTAGTACCTGTAGTGGTTGGTAATCTAGTACCTGAAGTGGTTGGTGATGTAGTTCCTCAAGTGGGTGGTGATGTAGTACCTGTAGTGGTTGTAGATGTAGTACCTGTAGTGGTTGGTAATCTAGTACCTGTAGTTGCTGGTGATGCAGTACCCGTAGTGGTTGGATGACGAGTACGTTATAAAGCTGGTGACGAAGTGGCTGCTGTGGCGGTGATGTAGTACCCGTAGTAGTTGGTGATGTAGTACCGTAGTGGTTGGTGATGCAGAACCCGTAGTGGTTAAAGATGTAGTACCGTGCGGTTGGTGACAGTACCCAGTGGTTGGTGATGTAGAAAACCTGCAGAGGTTGTTGATGCAGTATCTGTAGTGGTTTGTAACTAGCACCCGTAGGGCTGGCGATGAAAATTCCCAGTGGCTGGTGACATAGCAACCGTAGTGGCTGGTGATTTGTGGCCGTTGTAGTTGGTGATTTAGTGGCTGTTGTGGTTGGTGATGTAGTACCTGTAGTGATTGGTGATGTAGTACCTGTAGTGGTTGGTGTTGTAGTACCTGTAGTGGCTGGTGATGTAGTACCTGTAGTGGTTGGTGATGTAGTACCTGTAGTGGTTGGTGATGTAGTACCTGTAGTGGTTGGTGATGTAGTACCTGTAGTGGTTGGTGATGTAGTACCTGTAGTGGTTGGTGATGTAGTACCTGTAGTGGTTGTAGATGTAGTACCTGTAGTGGTTGGTAATCTAGTACCTTTAGTGGTTGGTGATGAAGTACCTGTTGTGGTTGGTGATGTATTACCTGTAGTGGTTGGTGATGAAATACCTGTAGTGATTGGTGATGTAGTACCTGTAATGGTTGGTGATGTAGTACCTGTAGTCGTTGGTGATGTAGTACCTGTAGTGGTTGGTGATGTAGTACCTGCAGTGTTTGGTGATGTAGTACCTGTAGTGGTTGGTGATGTACTACCTGCAGTGGTTGGTGATGTAGTACCTGTAGTGTTTGGTGATGTATTACCTGTAGTGGTTGGTGATGTAGTACCTGTAGTGATTGGTGATGTAGTACCTGCAATGGTTGGTGATATTGAACCTGCAGTGGTTGGTGATTTAGTACCTGTAGTGGTTGGTGATGTAGTACCTGTAGTGGATGGTGATGTAGTACCTGTAGTGGTTGGTGTTGTAGTACCTGTAGTGGTTGGTGATGTAGTACCTGTAGTGGTTGGTGATGTAGTACCTGTAGTGGTTGGTGATGTAGTACCTGTAGTGGTTGGTGATGTAGTACCTGTAGTGGTTGGTGATGTAGTACCTGTAGTGGTTGGTGATGTAGTACCTGTAGTGGTTGGTGATGTAGTACCTGTAGTGGTTGTTGATGTAGTATCTGTAGTGGTTGGTAATCTAGTACCTGTAGTGGTTGGTGATGTAGTACCTGTAGTGGTTGGTGATGCAGTACCTGTAGTGGTTGGTGATTTAGTGGCTGTTGTAGTTGGTGATATAGTGGCTGTTGTGGTTGGTGATGTAGTACCTGTAGTGATTGGTGATGTAGTACCTGT
>NW_024746331.1:0-12928 GCF_018991925.1 Homarus americanus | reverse complement strand
CCTGACGTTATTTACATCATCTCATTGTTTACATATACTCGAATGTATAACTGTCCTGTGTGTTTACCTTTCATACAATGTTTACAATACACAAACACTCAATCATACACTCTACATATCATCCCAGTATTTACAGCAATTAAATTCCTGTATAAAACGTGTACTGGTAAACTATAATGTGTACATGAATAGAGTAACGTACATACATGGTGTACATAAGTAAGTAACAGTGTACAAATGAACCATAATGAATTATATATAAAATGTTTGACGTGGGATGTTATTCATTTAGTATTGATGAATGGAACAGGTAGATAATGGACTTTTAAAGGTACGATAATAATAATAATAATAATAATAATAATAATAATAATAATAATAATAATAATAATAACAATAACAACAATAACAATAACAATAATAATAATAATAATAATAATAATAATAATAATAATAATAATAATAATAATAATAATAATAATAATAAACACCTCACCTGTATGTGCGTTTGTCCCTCTGTGTGTGTGTGTGTGTGTGTGTGTGTGTGTGTGTGCCTCTCCCACTTACAACAGGACATGAGATAAGAGAAGTTTTCCTCTCTCTCATTAGTCACTTAAGAGGCTTGTCTGTCTCTGTCCCTGTCTCTAATCCTGTCTGTTTCCGTCTATCTCTGTCTGTCATTGTCTGTTTCTGTCTGTTTCCGTCTGTCTCTATCCCTGTCTCTAATCCTGTCTGCTCTGCTCATCTCTGTCTGCCGTTGTCTGCTTCTGTCTGTTTCCATCTGTCGCTGTCTGTCATTGATTATTTCCGTCTATCTCTGTCTGTCATTGTCTGTTTCTGTCTGCTTCTGTCTGTTTCCATCTGTCTCTGTCTATCTGTTTCTGTTCGATTTTGTCTACTTCTGTCTACGTCTGTCTATTTTGTTTGTATCTTTCTTCAACTGAATGTTCTCTCTCGCTCACACACACACACACACACACACACACACACACACACACACACACACACACACCAGGTAACACTACATACACTACAAACAAACAAACAAACAACACTCAGACTCAGACAGTAGGTAAGTGGAAAAACACTGAGATACCTGAATTTGAATTTCCGTTTGAAGAGCTTGAGCACTTAGCGTGTGGCTCTCTCTCTCTCTCTCTCTATGGCTCTCTCTCTATCTCTCTCTCTCTCTCTCTCTCTCTCTATGGCTCTCTCTCTGCTTCATTGTCTGTCTCTGTCCACACCTGTCTGTCTTTGGGGGATTATATTTTGTCCTTTGTTATTTTGAGAGAGAGAGAGAGAGAGAGAGAGAGAGAGAGAGAGAGTGTGTGTGTGTGTGTGTGTGTGTGTGTGTGTGTGTGTGTGTGTGTGTGTGTGTGTGTCTCCTTGGTGACTTAGTGAACCAGGGAGGTAATCTTCAAACATTAGCGTGACAGAACTCAACATTTTCGTAGTTCCTCCTGACTGTAACGTGATATTGGTGTTTTTTTTTTTCTTTCTTCTCTGCCTCTTTCTGTGTTTTTCTCTCTCTGACGTGCACATACAACCCAACCCAATTCTCAAAAGTATACCTGTATATGATCATTAGCGTCCAGGTAATCACACCAATTAACCCACCTAACAAAAATATTACCAATTCCGACAAAACATAATTTCTCACATATACCTATTATAAAATTGTTTATATCCAAAGGTATATATCTCCTTACACCAGGGTGGGCAAGATGGGCCTGCGGGCCATATGGCCGCCAAATTATTTCTGTGGCACGCCAAATTATTTCTGTGGTCCGCCACTGCATTTGGCAATCAGAAAAAAATTCTTTTAATTACAGAAAGGACAATTTTGAAGTTGGTGGACATAGCAGCAATACTGGCTTGTCGCTGTTAACCTGTGGCCTATGAAGTGTGCCACCATTCATGAAGTGGCCCTCCATCAAAATAATTGCCACCCTGCCTTACACCATCCACTCCATATACACAACAGCTAACCAAACAGACATCTTCACTACAACGCCCTCTTCCTACACCCACACTACCATCTATCATTCAAAGTCAAGTCATCAGTGTGTGTTTGCTGCAAGGGTTTCAGATAAGAGGATCAGATCAGTGTTGTGTTGTGGGTTTAATGGTATAAATAAACAATTCAGGTTTAAGTTCTTGCTTGTCAATGTTTACAAATAGTTGAGAAGTTTAGGTACATTGTTAGAAGGAGGTTATATAATATTAAAGGTAAATATGTGGAAATAAAGGTTAAAATATAGTAAAATAGATAAACAGAGATAACTGAAGAATTAATTCGGTACATTAAACTAGTTAATATAGAGACAATAATATATAAACAACTTAACTACAACTAGACCTATAAAGAAAATAAATATATATATATATAATGTAAATAAATTATACTTTCTATACCTTGTGTTATACAACTTAACTACGACTATATCAGCAACCGACCCGACTCTCCCTACTGGCTCCCATGTCTCAGTCTCCTCCTATCTCAGTCTCCTCCCTGTCTCAGTCTCCTCCCTATCTCAGTCTCTCCCTATCTCAGTCTGCTCCCCTGTCTCCCTCCTCCCTCTCCGTCTCCTCCTTCGGTCCCTCCTTCTCATTCTGCTCCCTGTCTCGGTCTCCTCCTGTATCTCCCTCCCAGTCTCCTCCCTGTCTCGGTCTCCTCCCTGTCTCAGTCTCTTGTCCCTCTTCTGTCTCCTCCTGTCTCAGTCTCCTCCCTGTCTCACTCCCATGTCTAAATTCCTCCCTTCTCAGTCTCCTCCCTATCTAGTCTCCTCCCTGTCTCAGTCTCCTCCCCATCTCAGTCTCCACCTCTCCCAGTCTCCTCCCTATCTCTGTCTCCTCCCTGTCAGTCTCCTATCTCAGTCTCCTCCCTCAGTCTCCTCCCTGTCTCAGTCTCCTCCCTATCTCAGTCTCCTCCCTATCTCAGTCTCACTCCCTATCTCAGTCTCCTCCCTGCTCTCAGTCCTTCTATCTCAGTCTCCTCCCTGTGGTCTCACTCCCCTGTCTCGTCTCCTCCCTATCTCAGTCTCCTCCTGTCTAAGTCTCTCCTGTCTCTCTCCTATCTCAGGTCTCCTCCCCTATCTCAGTCTCCTCCTGTCTCCCTGTCTCGTCCCTCCCTGTCTCAGTCTCTCCTATCTCGGTCTCCTCCTGTCTCAGTCTCCCTTCTTCTCCAGAGTCCCTCCCTGTCCATCTCTCCCTGTCTCGGTCTCCTCCCTATCTCCAGTCTCCTCCTGTCTCGGTCTCCTTCCTGTCTCGTCTCCTCCTGTCCTGTCTCCATCCTGGTCTCCTCCCCTCTCAGTCTCCCTGCTCTCAGTCTCCTCCCTATCTCGGTCTCCTCTCTCGGTCTCCTCTCTCGGTCTCCTCCCTGTCCAGTCTCACCCTGTCTCAGTCTCCTCCCCAGTCTCTGTCTCCTTGGTCTCCTCTATCTCAGTCTCCTCTCTCATTCCTCCCCTGTCTCCTCCCTGTCTCCAGTCTCCTCCCCTGTCTCAGTCCTCCCCTGTCTCAGTCTCCTCTATCTCAGTCTCCTCCCTGTCTCGGTCTCACTCCTTTCCATCTCATACTGTCTCCGGTCTCCTCCCTATCTCGGTCTCCTCCTGTCTCCAGTCTCCTCCCTGTCTCCAGTCTCCTCCCTGTCTCGGTCTCCTTCCTATCTCGGTCTCCTCCCTGTCTCAGTCTCCTCCTGTCTCAGTCTCCTCCTATCTCGGTCTCCTCCCTATCTCATTCTCCTCCCTGTCTCAGTCTCCTATCTCAGTCTCCTTCCTATCTCAGTCTCCTCCCTCTCTCAGTCTCCTCCCTATCTCCAGTCTCCTCCTTCGTCTCCTCCCTATCTCCAGTCTCCTCCTATCTCAGTCTCCTCCCTGTCTCAGTCTCCTCCTTGGTCTCCTCCCTCCCTATCTCAGTCTCCTCCCTATCTCAGTCTCCTCCTTAGTCTCCTCCATATCTCGTCTCTCCCTGTCTCAGTCTCCTCCTGTCTCAGTCTCCTCCCCTCTCGGTCTCTCCCTATCTCCGGTCTCCTCCCTGTCTCGGTCTCCTCCTATCTCAGTCTCCTCCTATCCTCAGTCTCCCCCTGTCTCAGTCTCCTCCTATCTCAGTCTCCTCCCTATCTCGAGTCTCCTCCTGTCTCGGTCTCCTCCCTGTCTCAGTCTCCTCCCTGTCTCAGTCTTCTCCTGTCACCTCCATTACATTTATGTAACCATATAGGTGTCATATGGTGTATACCATCAGTTCATCATATATTCATCTAAGTCTCATATAAGTGTATCATGCCAGTGCCATACATTGTATATACATATAGTTATACATATGCCGGTGTAGCTGCGTATGCTGCCCATCTGTAGTCATCCCATGTAACTGTGCCCCCCATGCACCTGCCTATCAGTCCCACCATGCCGTCCAACTGCTCCGTGCCCCATGCCTGATCCATGTCCCACCATGGTCGCTGTCTCCTTGCTCCGGTCCGCCCTGTCTCGGTCTCCCCTGTCTCGGTCTCGCCTGCCAGTCTCCTCTGTCTCAGTCTCCTCCCCTGTCAGCTCCTCCCTGTCTCAGTCTCCTCCTATCTCAGTCTCCTCCTATCTCAGTCTCCTCCCTGTCTCGGTCTCCTCCCTGTCTAGTCTCTTCCCTGTCTCAGTCTCACCCTGTCGTCTCCTCCCCGTCTCAGTCTCCTCCCTGTCTCAGTCTCCTCCCTATCTCGTCTCCTCCCTGTCTCCGGTCTCCTCCCTCAGTCTCCTCCCTCTCAGTCTCCTCCTATCTCAGTCTCCTCCCTGTCAGTCTCCTCCCTATCTCAGTCTCCTCCCTATCTCCAGTCTCCTCCTTCGTCTCCTCCCCTATCTCAGTCTCCTCCCTATCTCAGTCTCCTCCCTATCTCGGTCTCCTCCCTATCTCAGTCTCCCTCCAATCTTGCTCCCTATCTCAGTCTCTCCTCTCTGGTCTCTTCCTATCTCCGATTTTCTCCCTGTCTCAGTCTCCTCCCCTTGGTCTCCTCCTATCTATTCTCCTCCCTCTCTCAGTCTCCTCCCTGCTCTCAATCCCTGTCTCCAGTCTCCTCCCTTCGTCCTCCCTGTCTCAGTCCTCCTCTGTCTTCTCCCTATCTAGTCTCCTCCTGTCTCAGTCTTCCTTGGTCTCTCTTAAATCTCCACCCCTGACAGGAGGCATGCAACTGTTAGTCACTTGGTAACTTTTATTTGTTTCTTATCTTTTTGTTTGTTTGTTGTTGTTTGTTATTGATTGTTGTTTTGTGGTTTAATTGTTTTGTTTTTGTCGTGTTTTGTTCTCACTGACGGAACCAGTTGTATGGTAGTTGGTGACCTTAACATGTGATTGATTGTGTTGGCGTGTGTCATAAAAAACCATGCTCTTTATATTTACAAAGGTGTGGTGGTAGTAGTAGATAGTAGTAGTAGTAGGTATTCCTAAAGTAGTGAATCAACCACGTTAAATTTTCTCATAACATCAATCAATCACACACACACACACACACACACACTACATCCTGACCACCGAAGGGTCAAGACGTACCGGGCCTCCTGAGCAGCCAGGTCAACTGTTATGTTGGCCCATACCAACTCCCTGAACCCTCCTCCCCACCGGAATATCAAAGTTCACCAGAAGTTACTATTTCATTTAGGAAAGAAATGGAACCAGTGTTAAACAGAGGTGAACAGTGGTGAACAGTGCTTAAGTCAGCGAGAACAACTCAACAGTAACAGTGGTACCCAAGTTGACCTTTCACACAGTGAGGTCCCAGGTACCTGATAACGGCCCATGAGACCCAACTACCAGCTGATGTGTTAATCCGTCTACGATAGGAAGGCCTGGACCACACCTACTCATATAACACCATCTGTGAGGAATCACTACACCACGTGAGGCCCTCATAACACCATATGTGAAGGAGTTACACCACGTGAGGCCCCCATAACACCATCTGTGAGGAATTACTACACCACGTGAGGCCCCTCATAACACCATCTGTGAGGGAATTACTACACCACGTGAGGCCCCTCATAACACCATCTGTGAGGGAATTACTACACCACGTGAGGGCCCTTATAACACCATCTGTGAGGGAATTACTACACCACGTGAGGCCCCTCATAACACCATCTGTGAGGGGAATTACTACACCACGTGAGGCCCTCATAACACCATCTGTGAGGAATTACTACACCACGAGGCCCTCATAACACCATCTGTGAGGGAATTATTACACCACGTGAGGCCCCTATAACACCATCTGTGAGGGAACTACTACAACACGAGGTCCCTCCTAACACCATCTGGGAGAGAGTTACTACACTACGTTTTTGCTGTTCAACACCTACATTAATCTGTATGTTCACTGTATGTTCCTTTACCTTCTCTAATGAAGGCTTGTTAGACCACCAAATGTAAAGTCATTTATGTCCAATGTATATTTTCAGCCTGGCTGCAGAACTTTCCAAAACCGTTAATTATTATTATTATTATTATTATTATTACTACTGCCGTGATAGTCTCCTCCCTATCTCGTTACTCACTCCCAATCTCAGAGTACCCAGCTTTTTCTGTCTCAAGGGCTCCTCCTTGTCTCCTCCATCTCGTGCTCCTCCTATCATTCTCCTCCTGTCTCGGTCTCACTTGGTCGCCTCCCTTGTCTCGTGCCTCCCTGTCTCAGGTCTCCTCCCTGTCTCAGTCTCACTTTCTCTGTCTCAGTCTCCTCCCTCTCTCAGTCTCCTCCTATTTCAGTCTCCATGTCTCAGTCTCCTCCCTGTCTCAGTCTCCTCCTATCTCACGGTCTCTCCCTGTCTCAGTCTCCTCCCCTGTCTCAGTCTCCTCCACTTGGTCTCCTCCCTATCTCAGTCTCCTCCCTGTCTCAGGTCTCCTCCATGTCATTCTCCTACCATCAGGTCTCCTCCCTACTCTTCCAGTCTTCCCTGTATCCTCGGTCTCCTCCCCAGTCTCGGTCTCCTTCCAGTCCTCGGTCTCCTCATGGTCTCCTCCATGTCTCGGTCTCCTCCCTATCTCGGTCTCCTCCCCGTCTCAGTCTCCTCCCTATCTCGGTCTCCTTCCCTGTCTCAGTGCCATACTGCTGCCGATGCCGCCGCCCGGTGTACCGCCACATGCCAAATTAGCCGCCACCTTGTCTCGGTATACGCTCCTGTCGCCGCCATGAAATTATATACTGTCGGTACGCGCCCTGTCTCAAATTCGCCGCCATGATGCCACTCCCGCATATAAATTGCTCACTCTGTCCAGTACCTCACATAAATCCGCCACTCGCCCAGTGCTCTCCCGCCTCACGGTATACGCCACATATAAATGCTCTCTTTCTATCATAGTCACCACTCCCCGTCTCCGGTCTCCTCCCCGTCTCAGTCTCTCCCCATCTCAGTCTCCTTCCCTGTCTCGGTCTCCTCCCTTAGCTTCTCCGCCCATCTCGTCTCCTCCTATCTCAGTCTCTCTCTCAGTCTCTTTTCCTATCTCAGTCTCCTCTATCTCATCTCTCCCTCTCCAGTCTCCTCCCTTAAAGATGTCACCCTACTCTGAATATCCTCACTATCTCAAAGTCTCCTCTGTCTCAGTCTCTCCCCAATCTCCAGTCTCTTCTACTCTCGGAGCTCACTCCCTGTCTGCGATTATACTCCTTGATATACGCTCCCTGTAAATTATATACCATGCCATTTTATATACTGTTTCCGTGCCGCCACCTGCCGGTCGCCGCCATGTAAATTAACCGCATCGCCGGTGCCGCCGCAGCCGGTGTATACCGTAAATGTATACCATGCTAAGTGCTCGCCATACGCCGCCGCCGGTACCGCCACCTGCCGGTGTATACCATGCCGGTGCCGCCACCATGCAGTACTGCATGGCAGTGCCATCCACCATGCCGTGCCGCCACATGCCGGTATATACTGTAAATTATACGCCCTGCGCCGATGCCGCCACCATCGCGTTCTGTTTTATGCCGATGCCGCCCGCCGGGTATATACTGCTCGTGTATACTGTTAAGTATATCGCATGCTCGGTGCCCGGCCAGTATGCTCGCATGTAAGTGCCATACCTGCTCATGGTCTGCTCTGCTGCCGTGCCATACCATGTAATTTCATGCATACCAGTGTACTCACTGTTGCTCACGTTATATACATGTAAATTGCGCCACCATGCCAGGGTGCTCTGTGCCGTGCCTGTCTCCGATGCCGCCACCTATGCCAAGTGTAAGCCCTGTCTCCCGGTGTCGCCTGTCAGAGTGCCTGCTCTCCGGTCTTTGCTCCTTGGTCTCACTCCCTGTGTTAGAATTCTACCTGTCTCAGGTCTCCTCCTTGGTCTCACTCCATGTCTCGGTCTCACTCCCTGTCTCTGGTCTCCTCCTGTCTCGGTCTCCTCCCTGTCTCAGTCTCCTCCCTGTCTCCCGGTCTCCTCCCTATCTCCCCAGTGCTCCTCCCTGTCTCGGTCTCCTCCCCTATCTCGGTCTCTCCCTGTCCTCGGTCTCCTCCCTGTCTCAGTGCTCACTCCCTCTCTCGGTCTCCTCCTGTCTCAGTCTCCTCCCAATCTCGGTGTCTCCTCCCTGTCCCAGGTCCCTCCCCTGTCTCAAGGTATCCATCACCTCATCTCAAATTATACTCTGTCGTTATACTTTCCTCTTCCCTTGGTCTCTCTATCTTTCGGTCTCCTCCTGTCTCCAGTCTCCTCCTATATAAGTGCTCATCTGTCTCCTTTATGTAAGGTGCTCCTTGATGTCGCTCCTATGCTCAGTGCTCGCCTGTCTCGGTCTCTCTGTCTCACGGTACTCCTGTCTCAATTCTGCCTCCCTGCTGCTCAAGTCTCCCTGTCTCACGATTAACCCTCCCTGCTCTCAGTGCTCCTCCCTGTCTCCGGTCTCGCCTGTCGGTCTCACTCACTGCTCCTCCAGTGCTCTCACAGCCAAGTTGCTCACTCCTGTAAGTCTCCCCTGCTCTAGAGTGTCTCCCTGTCACCGTCTCTGTCTCGAGGTCGCCCATACCTGTCTCATTCTCCTCCCACTGTCCCAGTGCTGCTCCCTATCTCAGTCTCACCCTGTCTCCCGGTCCTCCCCGTCTCCCGTTATCCCATACTGTCTCGAATTCACTCTGTCTCGTGCCTGCAAAAATCTCGTTATACATCTTGAGACCTCCTTCACTATCTCAGTCTCCTCCTATCTCCAGTCTCTCCCTATCTCGGTCTCCGCCCTGTCTCGGTCTCCATCACCATCTCAGAGTCGCCACTCTGTCTCGGTCTCGCTCCATGGTGCCTCCCTGCTCTGGGTCTCCATCCTGTCTCAGTCGCCTCCCTGTAATTCATACAATATAAATTCTTATACTGTCTTGGTCTTGTCTGTTTCTAAATTCTCCTCCTGTATAAGTGCCATCATAATAACAAATTAACCATCTGTCTACGGTGTATCCCTGTCTCTAAGTGTCACTCTATCCAAAGGTGTCACTCCCTGTCTCCCATTCTCCTTTTCTCCTAAATTCTTCTGTCTCCCGGTCTCGCCCTGTCTCCAGCTCTCTCCCTGTCTGCATTCTAAGCCTGATATATACTGTCTCCAGTGCTCCGCCTGTCTCAGTGCTCCTGTCTCAGTGCCATCTCAGTGCTCTCCTATACTCAGTGTGCACTCCTTTCTTCTTCAGGTCGCCCTATGTGTCGCCCTGTCTCAGTATGTACCTGTCTCGATATATACATGGTCTCTCTGTCTCCCAGTGCTCACTCACTGTCTCGTCTCTCTGTCTGTCTCTCTACTTCTCGGTCTCCCTTCGTCTCACTCTGTCATTATCTTACTGTCTTGTTCTTTCACTCCTATCTGAAGTATATACCTCTCTCCATTCTTTTCTCTTGAGTATACTCGCCAGTGTCTCATTTCCCAGTCTCCTCCTATGCTCGGTCTCATCGCCCAGTGCCATGGATTATGCTCCTGTAGGTCTCTCCTATCTCCAGTGCTTCTCTCTCTCCTCTGTCTCGGTCTCACTCCCTGTCTCAGTCTCTCCTATCTCAGTCTCCTCCCTATCTCCCGTGCTCACTCCCTATCTCAGGGTCTCCCTGTCTCGGTCTCCTCTGTCTCGGTCTCGCCTTCCCCTGTCTCGGTCTTGCTCCCACTGTCTCCAGTCTCCTCCCTGCTCTCGGTCTCCTCCCTGTCTCAATCTCCTCCCTGTCTCCAGTCTCCTCCTTTGTCTCCTCCCTATCTTGGTCTCCTCCCCTGCTCCCGTTCCTCCCTGTCTCAGTCTCCTTCTGTCTCAGTCTCCACCTGTCTTGGTCTCCTCCGCCCATTCTCCTCCCATTCCGGTCTCCTCCTACCCTGGTCTCCTCCCTATCTCAGTCTCCTCCTTGGTCTCCTCCCATGTGTCTCGGTCTCCTCCCTGCTCGGTCTCCTCCCTGTCTCCAGTCTTCTCCCTGTCTCCCGGTCTCCTCTCTGCTCTCAGTGCTCCCTGTCTCCAGTCTCCTCCCTGTCTCGGTCTCCTCCCAGTCGAGTCTCCTTCCCTGTATCGGTCTCCTCCTTGGTCTCCTCCATATCTCGGTCTATACCTCTCTCGGGTTTCCTTCCTCCATCTTAATTTATCCTGTCTGGAATTCCTCCCTCTCCAATCTCACTCCCACATCTCGGTCTCCTCCTTGGTGTCCTCTACTTCTTCAGTCTACTTTGTTCTTAATTCTCCTCCCTCTTAGTATGCCTCCTTGGTCTCCTCCCTATCAGTCTCCTCCCTCTCTCTGGTCTCCTCCTTCCTCCTCCATCTCGTTCCTCCCTCTTCAGTCTCCTCCCCTGCTTCAAATTCTCCTCCCCTGTCTCCGGTCTCCTCCCTGTCTCATTCTTCCTTCCACAATCTCAGTCTCCTCCCTGTCTCGGTCTCCTCTGTTTCCGTCTCTCTGTCTCCGTCTCTCCTATTTCCAATCTCCTGTCTGAGTGTAAGTGTAGTCCTCCATGTCTCGATTGTATCCCTATATAGGTCTCCTCCCTCAGGTCTCCTCCTATCTCAGTCTCCTCCTGTGGTCCTCTCCTGTCTCCAGTCTCCGCCACCGCCACTGGTCTCCTCCAGTCTCGGTCTCGCCCTGCTCTCAGTCTCCTCGCCCAGTGCTCCACTCCATCTCAAATTATGCTCTGTCAGTGCTCACTCTGTCTCGGTCTTATCGCCCGGGGTGGCCTCCTGTCTGGGTGCCTCCCTATGTGGTGCTCACTCCTTCCCAGGTGTCCTCCCCTATCTCAGTCTCCCATCTCAGTCTCCCTATCCCATTCCTCTGTTTCGGTCTCTATCATGTAGTCTCCTCCCTATCTCCGGTCTCCTCCCTATCCTCCGTTTATGCTCTCTAGCTTCGGTCTCCTCCCTGTCTCAATGCTCCCTATCTCGGTCTCCACTCCATGGTCTCCTCCACTGTCTCAGTCTCCTCCCTGTCTCAGGTCTCCTCCTGTCTCGGTCTCCTCCCTGTCTCAGTCTCCTCTCTATCTGGAGTGCTCCTCCTGTCTCAGTCTCCCTGTCTCCTCCCAGTCTCGGTGTCAGCCTGTCTCGGTCTCCTCCATGAGCCTTCACTTTGTCGGTCTCACTCCTGTCTCCAGTCTCTCTGTCTCAGTCTCTTTTACCTGTATAGGTCTCCCTCACCACTCTCCCGTCTCCTCCTATGTCTCAGTCTCCTCCCATAGTCTCCTCCCTGTCTCGTGCTCCTCTATATCTCAGTCTCCTCCCTATCTCGGTCTCACTCCTTGGTCTCCTCTCATCAATTCCCTCCCTGTCTCGGTCTCCTCCTTGAGTCTCCTCCCTTCTCGGTCTCCTCCTATCAGTCTCATCCCCTGTCTCAGTCTCCTCCCTTAGTCTCCCTATCTCGGTCTCCTCCCATCTCGGTCCTCCTATCCTCGGTTCTCGTCCCTATCTCAGTCTCCTCCCTATGTCAGTCCCTCCCTTAGTCTCCTCCCCTATCTCGGTCTCCTCCCTCATCTCAGTCTCCTCCCCATCTCAGTCTCCTTTAGTCTCCTCCCTATCAGTCGCCTCCCTCATCTCAGTCTCCTCCCAATCTCAGTCTCCTCCCTACCTCGGTCTCCTCCATCTCAGTCTCCTCCCCATCTCAGTCTCCTCCCTATCTCATTCTCCTCCTTAGTCTCCTCCCTATCTCGGTCTCCTCCCTATCTCAGTCTCCTCCCTATCTCAGTCTCCTCCCTATCTCAGTCTCCTCCCTATCTCAGTCTCCTCCCTAGGCTCCTCCCCATCAGTCCTCCCTATCTCAGTCTCCTCCTTAGTCTCTCCCCTAGTCTCTTCCCCTTAGCTCTCCCTCATCTCAGTCTCCTCCCCATCTCAGTCTCCTCACCTATCTCAGTCTCCTCCCCATCTCAGTCTCCTCCTGTCTCAGTCTCCTCCTGTCTCAGTCTCCTCCCCATCTCAGTCTCCTCCCTATCACAGTCTCTCCCTTAGTCTCCCTCCCAATCTCAGTCTCCTCCCCTATCTCAGTCTCCTCCCCTTAGTCTCCTCCTATCTCATCTCCTCCCTATCTCAGTCTCCTCCCTATCTCAGTCTCCTCCCTATCTCAGTCTCCTCCTTAGTCTCCTCCCTATCAGTCTCCTCCCTATCTCAGTCTCCTCCCTTATCTCCTATCTCGGTCTCCTCCTATCTCTCAGTCTCCTCCCTATCTCAGTCTCCTCCCCATCCTGTCTCCCTCTCTATCTCAGTCTCCTCCCTATCTCTCAGTCTCCCTCCTCATCTCAGTCTCCTCCCAATCTCAGTCTCCTTCCTATCTCAGTCTCCCTCCCTTAGTCTCCTCCATATCTCGGTCTCCTCCTATCTCAGTCTCCTCCCTATCTCAGTCTCCTCCCCACCTCATCTCTCTCCCATCTCAGTCTCCTCCTTAGTCTCCTCTATCTCGGTCTCCTCCCCATCTCAGTCTCCTCCTCATCTCAGTCTCCTCCCCTTAGTCTCCCCATCAGTCTCCTCCCCTATCTCAGTCT
>NW_024746330.1:0-18648 GCF_018991925.1 Homarus americanus | reverse complement strand
ACATAAAAAAATGGGGAAATATCTACTTTCCGAAAGTTGAATAGATAAATCAAATTTGGCTGAAAATAGATTATCATAGAAAATTGCGGGAAATTGTATCATAAAAATTGAAATATCTACTCTTCCTCATGAAAAGTTTCTAGGATAAACCAACTTTCCCCAAAAAAAATGATTTTCATCATAGAAACGTAGCCTGTACCAAATACATATCTTACTCTCCAGAAGTTTGCACAGATATTCCAAATGTCAAAACAGATCATTTGCAGTACCGAAAAATTTGTATCATAAAAATGTGGGAAATATCTACTTTCCGCGAAAGTTTAAATCCAACTTTCCTGAAAAAGATTAACATAGAAAACGGGAAATTTGTATCATAAAAAATGGAATATCGACTTTCCGTGAAAGTTAAGTTATTAACCCCAATCGCCGAAAATAGATTATCATAGAAAACGGAAATCTAGAATATATAAAAAATGGGAAATATCTACTTTCCATGAAAGTTTTCTAGATGTAACCAACTTTCCCGAAAATAGATTATCATAGAAAACGGGAAAAAATCTATATCATAAAAATGGAAATAGTGATTTTCCGAAAGTTGGTTAGATAACCAACTTTCCGAAAATAGATTATCATGAAAGCGAGAAAATGTGTCATAAAAATGGAAATATCTACCTGAAAGTTGAGTTATTATTAACTTCCCCTTTAAAGCGATAGATTTTCTAATTTCGGAAAGTAGGATTATCGACTTTTGGGGAAAGTAGGATTGCATTTTCGGGGAAATATTACCTAATTTTGGGAAGTAGATTATCATAGAAAACGGGAATTTTGTATCATAAAAATGGGAAATATCTGACTTCTTCCGGGAAAGTTATTAGATAACCAAATTTGCCGAAAATAGATTATCATAGAAAACGGAAATTTGTATCATAAAAATGGGAACATCTACTTTCCGCGAAAGTTTAGATAAACCAAGCTCGAAAGGATTATCGCGGTGTTCGTACTGGTCATATGCAAAAATGGAAATATCGACTTTCCGAAAGTTAGGCGTTTTCAGATGTTCAAATTTGCCGGAAAAATAGATTACCGCGAAACGGAAATGTATCATAAAATGGGAAATATCTACTTTCCGCGAAAGTTTTCTAGGATGTAACCAACTTTCCCGAAAAAAGATTAACAGAAAACGGAAAAATTTGTATCACAAAAAATGGAAATATCGACTTTCCGGGAAATAGTTAGATAAATCAAATTTGCCGAAAATAGATTATCATAGAAAACGGAAATTTGTATCATAAAAAAAATGGGAAATATCTACTTTCCGCTGAAAGTTTTAGGATAACCAACTTTCCCTTCCGAAAATAGATTATCATAGAAAACGGGAAATTTGTATCATAAAAATGGGAGGCTGATTTATTTTCCCGGGAAAGTTGGTTAGATAACCAACTCTTCCCCGAAAATAGATTATCATAGAAAACGAGAAATTTGTATCATAAAATGGGAAATATCTACTTCTCCACAGTTTAGATAAACCATCAACTTTCCAGAAAAAAGATTATCATAGAAAATGTGGAAATTTGTATCATAAAAATGGAAATATCGTCTTTCCGGGAAGTTATTAGATAACCAAATTTGCCGTTAGATTATCATAGAAAACGAAATTTGGTATCATAAAAATGGAAAATATCTTACTCTTCATGAAAGTTTTAGATAACTAACTCTCTCTCCCGAAAATATTTCATCATAGAAAACGGGAAATTTTGTATCATAAAATGGAAATATCGACTTTCCGGGAAAGTTGGTTATCTACTTCCCGAAAAGCAGATAGATTTTCTAATTTTCGGGAAAGTAGATTATCGACTCTTTGGGAAAGTAGATTTCGTATTCGGGGAAGATAATTTTAATTCTTTTAAATAGATTATCATAGAAAACGGGAAATTTGTATCATAAAATGGGAAATATCTACTTTCCGGGAAAAGTTGGTTAGATAAACTAAATTTGCCGAAAATAGATTAATAAGTAGTTAACGGAAATTTTATCATAAAAATGGAAAATATCTACTTTCCGCGAAAGTTTCTTAGATAACCAACTTCCCGAAAATAGATTATCATAGAAAACGAAAATTTGTATCATAAAAATGTGAAATATATAGGACTTTCCGGGAAAAAGTTGGTTAGATAAACCAAATTTGCCGGAAATAGATTATCATAGAAAACGGAAATTTGTATCATAAAATGGGAAATATCTACTTTCCATGAAAGTTTTCTAGGATAACCAACTTTCCCGGAAAATAGATTACCATAGAAAACGTAAAATTTGTATCATAAAAAATGGGAAAATATCGACTTTCCGGGAAAGTTAATGATAACCAAATTCTTATTTAGAAAATAGATTTATCAGCAGAAAACGGGAAATTGTATCGCAAAAATGGAAATATCTACTTTCCGCGAAAGTTTTCTAGATAACCAACTCTCTGAAAATAGATTACTGGCAGAAAACGAGAAATTTGTATCATAAAAATGGGAAATATCTACTTTCCGAAAGTTATTATGTCTACTCGAAAAGTAAGTAGATAGATTTTCTAATTTTCAAGTAGATTACTTTCCGACTTGAAAGTAGATTTTCGTATTTTCGGGGAAATATTACCTAATTTGGGAAGCAGGATTATCATAGAAAACGGGAAATTTGTATCATAAAAAAATGGGAGACATTATCTACTTTCCGAAAGTTGGTTAGATAAATCAAATTTGCCGAAAAATAGATTATCATAGAAAACGGAAATTTAGCATAAAATGGAATATCGATTTTCCGAAAGCTGTCAGATAACCAACTTTCCCTGAAAATAGATTATCATAGAAAACGAGAAATTTGCATCATAAAATGTGGGAAATATCTACTTTCCAAAGTGAAAGTTTCTGATAACCAACTTTCCAGAAAAATAGATTATCATAGAAACGGAACTTTGTATCATAAAGTTTGGAAATATCGACTTCCGAAAGTTGGTCAGATAAACCAAATTTGCCTAAAATAGATTATCATAGAAAACGGAAATTTGTATCATGCGTTTGGGAAATATCTACTTTCCGCGAAAGTTTTCTAGATAACCAACTTTCCCCGAAAAAAAGATTATCATAGAAACCGAAATTTGTATCATAAAAATGGGGAAATGACTTTCCGGGAAAGTTGATTAGATAAATCACCCTTGCCTTCGGAAAAATTAGATTATCATAGAAAACGGAAATTTTGTATCATAAAATGGAAATATCTACTCTTCCAAGAAAGTTTCTTAGATAACCAACTTTCCCTGAAAATAGATTTCGTATCATAGAAAACGGGAAATTTGTATCATAAAAATGGGAAATGTATCGACTTTCCGGGAAAGTTGGTTATCTACTTCCCTTGGAAAAGCAGATAGATTTTCTAAATTTTCGGGAAAGAAAGATTATCGACTTTTGGGAAAAGTAGATTTTCGCATTTTCGGGGAAATATTACCTAATTTTGGGAAGTAGATTATCATAGAAAATGGAAATCTGTATCATAAAAATGGGAATATCTACTTTCCGGAAAGAAAGTTAAGCTAGATAACCAAATTTGCCGAAATAGATTATCATAGAAACGGGAAATTTTTATCATAAAATGGAAAAAATATCTACTTTCCATATGAAAGTTTAGATAAACCAACTTCTCGAAAATATCATAGAAAACGGGAAATTTGTATCATAAAAAAATGGGAAATATAGACTTTCCGAAAGTTGGTTAGATAACCAAATTTGCCGAAATAGATTATCATAGAAAAACGGGAATTTAGACCATAAAAATGGGAAATATCTAATTTTCCGGGCGAAAGTTTCTAGGATAACCAACTTTCCGGAAAATAGATTATCATAGAAAACGGGAAATTTGTATCATAAAAATGGGAAATATCGACCCTTCCGAAAGTTGTTATGATAACCAAATTTTACGAAAATAGATTATCATAGAAAACGGAAATTTGTATCATAAAAATGGGAAATATCGATCTTCCCGGAAAGTTGGTTAGATAACCAAACTTCTCCCCGCGGAAAATAGATTATCATAGAAAAAAACGAGAAATTTGTATCATGTAATGGGGAAATATCTACTTTCCGGGAAAGTTATATTTCACTTCCCCGAAAAGTAGATAGATTTTCTAATCTTTCGGGAAAGTAGATTACCGACTTTGGAAAGTATAGATTTTCTATTTCGGGGAAACATACTCAATTTTGGGAAGCAGATCATATAGAAAACGGGAAATTTGTATCATAAAAAATAAATATCTACTTCCGAAAGTTGAGCTAGGATAAACTTCAAATTTGCCGAAAATAGATTATCATAGAAAACGGAAATTTAGACCATAAAAAAATGGGAAATATCTACTTTCCGAAAGTTATTAGATAACCAAATTTGCCGAAAATAGATTATCATAGAAAACGGAAATTTGTATCATAAAAATTGAAATATCTACTTCCGCGAAAAGTTTAGATAACCAACTTTCCCGAAAAAATGATTATCATAGAAAAACGGGAAATTTGTATCGGCAAAAATGGGAAACATCTACTTTCCGAAAGTTATTAGATAACCAAATTTGCTGAAATAGATTATCAGACTTCCGGGAAAGTTGGTTAGATAACCAAATTTTGCCGAAAATAGATTGTCATAGAAAACGGAAATTTGTATCATAGAAAATGGGAAATATCTACTTTCCGCGAAAGTTTCTAGATAACCAACTTTCCCGAAAATAGATTATCATAGAAAACGGAAATTTGTATCATAAAAATGGAAATATCGACTTTCCGGAAAGTTGTTAGATAACCAAATTTGCCGAAAATAGATTATCATAGAAAACGGAAATTTGTATCATAAAAAATGGAAATATCGACTTCCGGGAAAGTTGGTTAGATAACCAAATTTGCTGAAAATAGATTATCATAGAAAACGGGAAATTTGTATCATAAAAATGGGAAATATCTACTTTCCGCGAAAGTTTTAGATAACCAACTTCCCGAAAATAGATTATCATAGAAAACGGAAATTTGTATCATAAAATGGGAAATATCGACTTCCGAGAAAGTTGTTAGATAACCAAATTTGCCGAAAATAGATTATCATAGAAAACGGGAAATTTGTATCATAAAATGGGAAATATCTACTTTCCGCGAAAGTTTCTTAGATAACCAACTTCCCGAAAAAAGATTATCATAGAAAACGGAAGTTTGTATCATAAAAATGGAAATATCGACTTTTCGAAAGTTGGTTTTAGATAACCCACTTTTCCCGGTGCAACAGATTGAATATAGAAAAACGGGAAATTTGTATCATAAAATGGGAAATATCGATCTTCTCGAAAATAGATTATCATAGAAAACGAGAAATTTGTATCATAAAAATGGGAAATATTTGTTTTCCGTGAAAGTTGGTTAGACAACCAACTTTCCCGAAAATAGATTATCATAGAAAAACGGGGAAATTATAAAATATAAAAATGGGAAATATCTACTTTCATGAAAGTTTTAGATAACCCACTTTCCGGAAAATAGATTATCATAGAAAACGGAAATTTGTATCATAAAAATGGGAAATATCGATCTTCCCGAAAATAGATTATCATAGAAACGAGAAATTTGTATCATAAAAAATGGGAAATATCTTACTTTGCCGAAAATAGATTATCATAGAAAACGGGAAATTTGTGTCATAAAAAATGGGAAATATCTACTTTCCGCGAAAGTTTCTTAGATAACCCACTTTCCCGAAAATAGATTATCATAGAAAACGGGAAATTTGTATCATAAAAAATGGGAAATATTGACTTTCCCGAAAATAGATTATCATAGAAAACGAGAAATTTGTATCATAAAAAATGGGAAATATCTACTTTCCGGGAAAGTTGGTTAATAAACAGTAGATAGATTTCTAATTTTCGGGAGAATCGATTATCGACTTTTTGGGAAAGTAGATTTTCGTATTTTCGGGGAAATATTACCTAATTTTGGGAAGTAGATTATCATAGAAAACGGGAAATTTGTATCATAAAAAATGGGAAATATCTACTTTCCGGGAAAGTTGGTTAGATAACCAAATTTGCCGAATATAGATTATCATAGAAAACGGGAAATTTGTATCATAAAAAATGGGAAATATCTACTTTCCGCGAAAGTTTCTTAGATAACCAACTTTCCCGAAAATAGATTATCATAGAAAACGGGAAATTTGTATTATAAAAAATGGGAAATATCGACTTTCCGGGAAAGTTGGTTAGATAACAAACTTTCCCGAAAATAGATTATCATAGAAAAAGAGAAATTTGTATCATAAAAAATGGGAAATATCTACTTTCCGGGAAAGTTGGGTATCTACTTCCCCGAAAAGTAGATAGATTTTCTAAATTTCGGGAAAGTAGATTATCGACTTTTTGGGAAAGTAGATTTTCGTATTTTCGTGGAAATATTACCAAATTTTGGGAAGTAGATTATCATAGAAAACGGGAAATTTGTATCATAAAAAATGGGAAATATCTACTTTCCGGGAAAGTTGGTTAGATAACCAAATTTGCCGAAAATAGATTATCATAGAAAACGGGAAATTTGTATCATGAAAAATGGGAAATATCTACTTTCCGCGAAAGTTTCTTAGAAATCAACTTTCCCGAAAATAGATTATCATAGAAAACGGGAAATTTGTATCATAAAAAATGGGAAATATCGACTTTCCGGGAAAGTTGGTTAGATAAACAACTTTCCCGAAAATAGATTATCATAGAAAACGAGAAATTTGTATCATAAAAAATGGGAAATATCTACTTTCCGGGAAAGTTGGTTATCTACTTCCCCGAAAAGTAGATAGATTTTCTAATTTTCAGGAAAGTAGATTATCGACTTTTTGGGAAAGTAGATTTTCGTATTTTCGGGGAAATATTGCCTAATTTTGGGAAGTAGATTATCATAGAAAACGGGAAATTTGTATCATAAAAAATGGGAAATATCGACTTTCCGGGAAAGTTGGTTGAATATCAAATTTGCCGAAAATAGATATCATAGAAAATTCAGAGAAATTTAGAATATAAAAATGGGGAAATACAGATCACTTTTCCCGAAAGTTGGTTATCTACTTCCCCGAAAAGTAAATAGATTTTTCTAATTTTGGGAAAGTAGATTATCGACTTGGGGAAAGTAGATTTTCGTATTTTCGGGAAAAATATTACCTAATTCTTGGGGAAGTAGATTATCATAGAAAACGGAAATTTGTATCATAAAAATGGGAAATATCTACTTCCGGGAAAGTTAAGTTGATAAATCCAAATTTGCCGAAAATAGATTATCATAGAAAACGGGAAATTTGTGTCATAAAAATGGGAAAATCTACTTTCCGGGCGAAAAGCTTTAGATAACCCACTTTCCCGAAAAAATAGATTATCATAGAAAACGGAAATTTGTATCATAAAAATGGGGAAATATCGATTTCCGAAAATAGATTATCATAGAAAACGAGAAATTTGTAATATAAAAAAATGGGAAAATATCTACTTTCCAAAGTTGGTTATCTACTTCCCCGAAAAAGTAGATAGATTTTCTAATTTCGGAAAGTCGATTATCGACTTGGGAAAGTAGATTGCATTTTCGGGGAAATATTACCTAATTTTGGGAAGTAGATTATCATAGAAAACGGGAAATTTGTAATATAAAAAATGGGGAATATCTACTTCTTTCCCGAAAGTTGGTTAGATAAACCAAATTTTGCCGGTAACAGATTATCATAGAAAACGGGAAATTTACTATAAAAAAATGGGAAAGTATCTACTTTCCAGAAAGTTTTAGGATAACCAATCCTCCCGAAAATAGATTATCATAGAAAAAACGGAAATTTGTGTCATAAAAATGGAAATATCTACTTAAGAAAGCTTAGATAACCCACTTTCCCGAAAAAAGATTATCATAGAAAACGGGAAATTTGTATCATAAAAATGTGGGAAATATCGACTTCCGGGAAAGTTGGTTATTTCTTTCCCGAAAAGTAGATAGATTTTCTAATTTTCGGGAAAGTGATTATCGACTTTGGGAAAGTAGATTTTCGCATTTTCGGGGAAAATATTACCTAATTTTTGGGAAAAGCAGATTATCATAGAAACGGGAAATTTGTATCATAAAAATGGGAAATATCTACTTTCCGAAAGTTGGTTAGATAAACCAAATTTGCCGAAAATAAATTATCATAGAAAACGGGAAATTTGTATCATAAAAATAAAAGATTCGCTTCTTTCCGGGCGAAAGTTTTAGATAACCAACTTTCCGGAAAATAGATTATCATAGAAAACGGAAATTTGTATCATAAAAAAATGGAAATATCGATTCTTTCGGGAAAGTTGGTTAGATAACCAACTTTCCGGAAAAATAGATTATCATAGAAAACGAGAAATTTGTATCATAAAAATGGGAAATATCTACTTTCCGAAATATATCTACTCCCTGAAAAGTAAATTGATTTTCAATTTTGGGAAAGTAGATTATCGACTTTTGGGGCAAGATTGTATTTTCGGGGAAATATTACATAATTTTGGGAAGTAGATTATCATAAAAACGGGAAATTTGTATCATAAAAATGGGGAAATATCTACTTTCCGAAAGTTGTTAGATAACCAAATTTGCCGGAAAATGATTATCATAGAAAACGGGAAATTTGTGTCATAAAAAATGGAAATATCTACTTTCCAAGGCGAAAGTTTCTAGATAACCTAATTTTCCGAAAAATAGATTATCACAGAAAAACGGAAATTTGTATCATAAAAAATGGGAAACATCGACTTTCCCGAAAATAGATTATCATCATAGAAACGAGAAATTTGTATCATAAAAAATGGGAAATATCGACCTTCCGGGAAAGTTGGTTATCTTCTTCCCCGAAATGATAGATTTTCTAATTTTCGGGAAAGTAGATTAATTTTGGGAAAGTAGATTTTTCGTATTTTCGGGAAACATTACCTAATTTTGGGAAGCAGATTATCACAGAAAACGGGAAATTTGGTATCATAAAAATGGGGAAATATCTACTTTCCGGGAAAGTTGGTTAGATAAACCAACTTGCCGAAAATAGATTATCATAGAAAACGGGAAATTTGTATCATAAAAAATGGAAATATCTACTTTCCGCGAAAGTTTTCTAGATAAACCAACAGACGACTTCCGGGAAAGCTGGGAGATATCCTTCGAAAATAGATTATCATAGAAAAACGAGAAATTGTACTATGTGCTGGGAAATATCTACTTTCAGAAAGTTGGTTATCTACTTCCCCGAAAAGTAAATTGATTTTCTAATTTTTGGGGAAAGTAGATTATCTACCTTGGGAAAGTAGATTGTATTTTCGGGGAAATATTACATAATTTTGGGAAGTAGATTAATCATAGAAAAAACGGGAAATTTGTATCATAAAAATGGGGAAATATTCACTTTCCGGGAAAGTTATATTAGATAACCAAATTTGCCGAAAATAGATTATCATGGCAGAAAACGGAAATTTGTGTCATAAAAAATGGGAAATATCTACTTTCCGCGAAAGTTTTTAGATAACCCACTTTTCCCGAAAATAGATTATCGTAGAAAACGGGAAATTTAACATAAAAATGGGGAAATATCGACTTTCCCGAAAATAGATTATCATAGAAAACGAGAAATTTGTATCATAAAAAATGGGGAAATATCTACTTTCCGAAAGTTGGTTATCTACTTCCCCAGCAGATAGATTTTCTAATTTTCGAAAGTCGATTATCGACTTTTGGGAAAGTAGATTTTCGTATTTTCGTAGGCTACCTAATTTTGGGGAAGTAGATTATCATAGAAAACGGAAATTTGTATAATAAAAAATGGAAATATCTACTTTCCGGGAAAGTTGGTTAGATAACCAAATTTGCCGAAAATAGATTATCATAGAAAACGGGAAAATTTGTATCATAAAAATGGGAAATATCTACTTTCCGGCGAAAGTTTTAGGATAACCAACTTTCCCGGAAAATAGACGGTCAAGTAGAAAACGGGGAAATTTGTATCATAAAAATGGAAATATCGACTCTTCCGAAAGAGTTAGATAACAAACTTTCCCGAAAATAGATTATCATAAGAAAACGAGAAATTTGTGTCATAAAAAATAGAAATATCTACTTCTTTCCGAAAGTTGTTTATCTACTTCCCTCGAAAAGTAGATAGATTTTCTAAATTTCGGGAAAGTAGATTATCGATTTTTGGGGAAAGTAGATTTTCGTATTTTCGTGGAAATATTACCTAATTTTGGGAAGTAGATTATCATAGAAAAACGGGAAATTTGTATCATAAAAATGGGAAATATCTACTTTCCGGGAAAGTTATAGATAACCAAATTTGCCGAAAATAGATTATCATAGAAAACGGAAATTTGTATCATAAAAATGGGAAATATCTACTTTCCATGAAAGTTTTAGATAACCAACTTTCCTGAAAATAGATTATCAGCAGAAAACGGGAAATTTGTATCATAAAAAATGGGAAATATCGATTCTTCCGGGAAAGTTGGTTAGAACTTTTCCCGAAAAATAGATTATCATAGAAACGAGAAATTTGTATCATAAAAAATGGGAAATACTACTTTCCGGGAAAGTTGAGCAGTCTACTTCCGCGAAAAGTAGAGAGATTTTCAATTTTCGGGAAAGTAGATTATCGATTTTTTTGGGAAAGTAGATTATTTTTCGGGGAAATATTACCTAATTTAAAGCAGATTATCATAAAAACGGGAAATTTGTAATATAAAAAATGGGGAAATATCTAATTTTCCGGGAAAGTTGGATAGATAAATCCAAATTAAAATAGATTATCATAGAAAAACGGGAAATTTGTATCATAAAAAATGGGAAATATCTACTTTCCGCGAAAGTTTTAGATAACCAACTTTCCCGAAAAATAGATTATCATAGAAAACGGGAAATTTGTATCATAAAATAAAATATCTACTAGAAAGTTGGTTAGATAACCAAATTCTGCTTTGTACGATTATCATAGAAAACGAGAAATGGTATCATAAAAAAAATGGGGAAATACTCCTGTTTCTTCCGAAAGTTGGTTATCTACTCTCTTGAAAAGTAAAACAGATTTCTAATTTCTTGGGAAAGTAGATTATCGACTTTTGGGGAAAGTAGAGATTTTCGTATTTTCGGGAAAAATATTACTCAATTTTGGGAAGTAGATTATCATAGAAACGAAATTTGTATCATAAAAAATGGGGAAATATCTATACTTCGCAAAGTTGTTAGATAACCAAATTCTACGAAAATAGATTATCATAGAAACGGGAAATTTGTGTCACAAAAATGGGAAATATCTACTTTCCGGGCGAAAGTTTTAGATAACCCACTTTCCCGGAAAATAGATATCAGCAGAAAAGGAAAATTTGTATCATAAAAAATGGGAAATATCGACTCTTCCGGAAAGTTGGTTATCTTCTTCCCGAAAGTAGATAGATTTTTCTAATTCTGAAAGTAGATTATCGACTTTGGGAAAGCAGATTGTATTTTCGAGGAAATATTACCTTAATTTTAAAGTAGATTATCATAGAAAACGGAAATTTGTATCCTAAAAAAAATGGGAAATATCTACTTTCCGGAAAGTTGGTTCAGATAAACCAATTTGCCGAAAATAGATTATCATAGAAAACGGAAATTCTAGAAAATACAAAAATGGGAAACATTCCATTTCCGCGAAAGTTTCTAGACAACCAACTTTCCCGAAAATAGATTATCATAGAAACGGAAATTTGTATCATAAAAAATGGGAATATCGACTTTCCGGAAAGTTGGTTAGATAACCAACTTTTTCCGGAAAATAGATTATCATAGAAACGAGAATGGTACTATAAAAATGGGAAATATTTACTTCCGGAAAGTTATTATCTACTTCCCGAAAAGTAAATTGGATGACGCACTTGGGAAAGTAGATTATCACCCTGGGAAAGTAGATTTTCGTATTTTCGGGGAAATATTACATAATTTTGGGAAGTAGATTATCATAGAAAACGGAAATTTGTACAAAAGGAAATATTTCACTTTCCGGGAAAGTTATAGATAAACCAAATTTAAAGTCGAAAATAGATATCATAGAAAACGGGAAATTTGTGTCATAAAAAATGGGAAATATCAACTTTCCGCGAAAAGTTTTAGGATAACCCACTTTCCCGAAAATAGATTATTATCAGTAGAAAATGGAAATTTGTATCATAAAAAATGGGAAATATCGACTTCTTCCTCCTGAGATTATCATAGAAAAACGAGAAATTTGTATCATAAAAATGGGAAATATCTCCATTCCGGGAAAAGCATATCTACTTCCCTCGAAAAGTAGATAGATTTTCATTCTTCGGGAAAGTCGATTATCGACTTTTGGGGAAAGTAGATTTTCGTATTTTCGGGGAAATATTACTCAATCTTGGGAAGTAGATTATTTGGCAGAAACGGGAAATTTGTAATTTCAAAAAATGGGAAATATCTACTTTCCGGGAAAGTTAAGGATAACCAAATTCTGCCGAAAATAGATTATCATAGAAAACGGGAAATTTGCATCATAAAAATGGGAAATATCTACTTTCCATGAAAGTTTTAGATAAACCGTCCTCCTCGAAAATAGATTATCATAGTAGAAAACGGGAAATTTGTATCATAAAAAATGGGAAATATCGATTCTCCGGGAAAGTTGGTTAGATAACCAACTTTTCCGAAAATAGATTATCATAGAAAACGAGAAATTTGTATCATAAAAATGGAAATATCTACTTTCCGAAAGTTGGTTATCTACTTCCCCGAAAAGTAAATTGATTTTCTAATTTTGGGAAAGTAGATTATCGACTTTTGGGAAAGTAGATTTCGTATTTTCGGGGAAATATCAGGCTACTCCTTTTGGGAAGTAGATTATCATAGAAAACGGAAATGTATCATAAAAAAAATGGGAAATATCTACTTTCCGGGAAAGTTGGTTAGGATAACCAAATTTGCCGAAATAGATTATCATAGAAAACGGAAATTTGTGTCATAAAAATGGGAAATATCTACTTCTCCGCGAAAAGTTTTCTAGATAACCCACTTTTCCCGAAAATAGATTATCATAGAAAACGGGAAATTTGTATCATAAAAAATGGGAAAATATCGACTTTCCCGAAAATAGATTATCATAGAAAACGGGAAATTTAGTATCATAAAAAATGGGAAATATCTACTTTCCGGGAAAGTTGGTTAGATAAATCAAATTTGCCGAAAATAGATTATCATAGAAAAACGAAATTTGTATATCATAAAAAAATGGGAAATATCTACTTTCCGAAAGCATATTCACTTCCTCGAAAGTAAATAGATTTTCTAATTTTTGGGAAAGTAGATTATCGACTCCCTTTAAAAAAGTAGATTTTCGCATTTTCGGGAAAATATTACCTAATTCTTGGGAAGTAGATTATCATAGAAAAACGGAATGAAAATACAAAAAATGGGGAAATATCTACTTTCCGGGAAAGTTATTAGATAACCAAATTTGCCGAAAATAGACATCAGAAAACGTAAAATTCCAGGTCATAAAAAATGGGAAATATCTACTTTCCGCGAAAGTTTCTAGATAAACCCACTTTCCCGGAAAAATAGATTATCATAGAAAACGGAAATTTGTATCATAAAATGGAATATCGACTTTCCGGAAAGTTGGTTATCTTCTTCCCCGAAAAGTAGATAGATTTTCTAATTTCGGAAAGTAGATTATCGACTTTTTGGGAAAGTAGATTTTCGTATTTTCGTGGAAATATTACCTAATTTGGGAAGTAGATTATCATAGAAAACGGGAAATTTGTATCATAAAATGGGAAATATCTACTTTCCGAAAGTTGTTTAGATAACCAAATTTGCCGAAAATAGATTATCATAGAAAACGGGGAAATTTGTATCATAAAAATGGGGAAATATCTACTTTCCGGGCGAAAGTTTAGATAACCAACTTTCCCGAAAATAGATTATCATAGAAAACGGGAAATTTGTATCATAAAATGGGAAATATCGACTTTCCGAAAGTTGGTTAGATAACCAACTTTTCCGAAAATAATAGAGATTATCATAGAAAACGAGAAATTGTATCATAAAAATGGGAAATATCTACTTCTTCCGGGAAAGTTATTGGTTATCTACTCCCCGGTGCAAATTGATTTTCTAATTTTTGGGAAAGTAGATTATCGACTTTTGGGAAAGAAGATTTTTCGTATTTTCGGGGAAATATTACATAATTTTGGGGAAGTAGATTATCATAGAAAACGGAAATTTGTATCACAAAAAATGAAATATTCATTTTCCGGGAAAGCGAAGTAGGATAACCAAATTTAAGCGAAAATAGATTATCATAGAAAACGGGAAATTTGTGTCATAAAAATGGGGAAATATCTACTTTCCGCGAAAGTTTTCTAGATAACCCACTTTTCCTTGCGGATTACCAGAAAAACGTAAATTTTAGATCATAAAAAATGGGAAATATCGACTTCCTGAAAAGTTAGATTATCATAGGAAAACGAGAAATTTGTACTACAAAAAAATGGGGAAATATCGAATTTTCCGGAAAGTTGGTTATCTTCTTCTCGAAATGTAGATAGATTTCTTTCTAATTCTCGGGAAAGTAGACATCGACTTTTGGAAAGTAGATTTCGTATTTTTTTCGGGGAAATATTACCTAATTCTTGGGAAGTAGATTATCACAGAAAACGGAAATTTGTATCATAAAATGGGAAATATCTACTTTCCGGGAAAGTTGGTTAGATAAATCAAATTTGCCGAAAAATAGATTATCATAGAAAACGGGAAATTTTAATATAAAAATAAAATATTCTACTTCGCGAAAGTAGAGATAACCAACTTTCCCGGAAAATAGATTATCAAGAGAAACGGGAAATTTGTATCACAAAAAAATAAAGGTTATTCTGTGGAAAGTTGGTTAATAAACCAACTTTTCCAAAAATAGATTATCATAGAAAACGAGAAATTTGTATCATAAAAATGGGGGAAATATTCTACTTTCTGGGAAAGGGTTACCCATTTCCCGAAAAGTAAATTGATTTTCTAATTTTGGGAAAGTAGACATCGACTTTGGGGAAAGCAGATTGCATTTTCGTAGTTACATAATTTTGGAAGTAGATTATCACAGAAAACGGAAATTTGTATCATAAAAACATGGGAAATATCTACTTCCGGGAAAGTTGAAATAGATAACCAAATTTGCCGAAAATAGATTACTACGGAAATGGGAAATTTGTGTCATAAAAAATGGGAAATATCTACTTTCCGCTATGAAAGTTTCTTAGATGTCTCACTCTTCCCAAAAATAGATTATCATGAAAACGGGAAATTTGTATCATAAAAATGGAAATATCGACTTTCCCGGAAAATAGATATCATAGAAACAAGAAATTTGTATCACAAAAAATGGGGAAAATATCTACTTTCCGAAAGATATCTACTTCCCGAAAAGTAGATAGATTTAATTTTCGGGAAAGTCGATTATCGACCTTTTGGGAAAGTAGATTTTCTATTTTCAGAAATATCAATCATTTTTAAAGTAGATTATCACAGAAAACGAAATTGTATAATAAAAATGGGAAATATCTACTTTCCGGGAAAGTTGGTTAGATAAACCAAATTTGCCGGAAAAATAGATTATCATAGAAAACGGGAAATTTGTATCATAAAATGGGAAATATCTACTTTCCGCGAAAAAGCGAGATAACCAACTTTCCGAAAATAGATTATCATAGAAAACGTGAAATTTGTATCATAAAAAATGGGGAAAGACTGACTTTCCGGGAAAGTTGGTTAGATAAACAAACTTTCCGAAAATAGATTACTACAGAAAACGAGAAATTTGTGTCATAAAATGGGAAATATCTACTTTCCGAAAGAAGATCTACTCCCCGCGAAAAGTAGATAGATTTTCTAAATTTCGGGAAAGTAGATTGGCTCGACTTTTTTGGGGAAAGTAGATTTTCGTATTTTCGTGGAAATATTACCTAATTCTGGGAAGTAGATTATCACAGAAAACGGGAAATTTGTATCATAAAAATGGGAAATATCTACTTTCCGGGAAAGTTGGTTAGATAACCAAATTTATGAAAATAGATTATCATAGAAAACGGAAATTTGTATCATAAAATGGGAAATATCTACTTTCCATGAAAGTTTCTAGATAAACCAACTTTCCCGAAAATAGATTATCATAGAAAACGGGAAATTTGTATCATAAAAATGGGAAATAGTCGATTCTTCCGGGAAAGGAAGATAACCAACTTTCCGAAAATAGATTATCATAGAAAACGAGAAATTTTGTATCATAAAAAATGGGAAATATCTACTTCCGGGAGCATATCTATCTCTGAAGTGTAGATAGATTTTTCTAATTTTCGAAAGTAGATTATCGATTTTTGAAAGTAGATTTTCGTATTTTTCGGGGAAATATTACCTTAATTTGGGAAGTAGATTATCATAGAAACGGAAATTTGTATATAAAAATGGGAAATATCTACTTTCCCGAAAGTTATTAGATAACCAATTTGCCGAAAATAGATTATCATAGAAAACGGGAAATTTAGATTACAAAAAAATGGAAATATTACCTACTTTCCGCGAAAGTTTTAGGATAACCAACTTTCCCGAAAATAGATTATCATAGAAAAACGGAAATTTGTATCACAAAAAATGGGAAATATCTACTTTCCGGGAAAGGGCGTTAGATAACCAATTCTTGCCGAAAATAGATTATCATAGCAGAAAATCTATACCCATCATAAAAATGGGAATATCTACTTTCCGGGAAAGAGTTATCTACTTCCCGAAAAGTAAATATTTTCACCCTTGGGGAAAGTAGATTATCGACTTTTGGGAAAGTAGATTTTCGTATTTTCGGTAAATATTACCTAATTTTGGGAAGTAGATTATTTCATAGAAAACGGGAAATTTGTGTCATAAAAATGGGAAATATCTACTTTCCACAGAAAGTTGGTTAGATAACCAAATTTGCCGAAAATAGATTATCATAGAAAAGGAAATTTGTATCATAAAAAATGGGAAATATCGACTTTCCGGGAAAGTTAATATGTCTTCTTCCCCGAAAAGTAGAGAGATTTTCTAATTCGGAAAAAGTAGATTATCGATCTTGGGGAAAGTAGATTTTCGTATTTTCGAGAAATACCCACTTGGGAAGTAGATTATCATAGAAACGTGAAATTTGTATCATAAAAATGGGAAATATCTACTTTCCGGAAAGTGTTAGATCCAAATTTGCCGAAAATAGATTTATCATAGAAAACGGGGAAATTTGTATCATAAAATGGGAGAAATATCTACTTTCCGCGAAAGTTTTAGACAAACCAATCCTCTTCCGGAAAATAGATATTTTACAGAAAACGGGAAATTTGTATCATAAAAATGGGAAATATCGATCAAGTTGGTTAGATAAACCAACTTTTCCGGAAAATAGATTATCACAGAAAACGAGAAATTTGTATCATAAAAAAATGGGAAATATTTACTTTCCGAAAGGGTTATCTACTTCCCGAAAAGTAAATTGATTTTCAATTTTAAGAAAGTAGATTATCGACTTTTGGGGAAAGTATAGATTGCATTTTCGGGGAAATATTACATAATTTTGGGAAGTAGATTATCAGAAAAACGGGAAATTTGTAACATAAAAAAATGGGAAATATCTACCTTCCGGGAAAGTTGAGTTAGATAAACCAAATTCTTGCCGAAAAATATTATCATAGAAAACGGGGAAATTTAGTCATAAAAATGGAAATATCAACTTTTCCGGGCGAAAGTTTCTAGATAACCCACACTTTCCCTGAAACAGATTACTCACAGAAAACGGAAAATTTGTATCATGTGCGGGGAAATATCGACTTTCCCGAAACAGATTATCATAGAAAACGAGAATTTGTATCATAAAAATGGGAAATATCTCCATTCCGGGAAAGTTGGAGTCTACTTCCCCAAAAGTAGATAGATTTTCTAATTTTCGAAAGTCGATTATCGACTCAAAGCAGATTTTTCGTATTTTCGGGAAATATTACCTAATTTTTTTGGGAAGCAGATTATCATAGAAAACGGAAATTTGTATCATAAAATGAATATCTACTTTCCGGGAAAGTTGCTAGATAAACCAAATCGCAAGCGAAAATAGATTATCATAGAAAACGGGAAATTTGTATCATAAAAAGGAAATATCTTTCCGCGAAAAGTTTTAGGATAAACCAAACTTTCCGAAAATAGATTTTCATAGAAACGGGAAATTTGTACTATAAAAAATGGGGAAATATCGACTTTCCGGGAAAGTTGAAGTTAGATAAACTTTCCCGAAAATAGATTATCATAGAAAACGAGAAATTTGTATCATAAAAAATGGGGGAAATATCTACTTTCCGAAAGTTGAAAGATTCACTTCCCGTGAAAAAGTAGACAGATTTTCTAAATTTCGGGAAAGCAGATTATCGACTTTGGGAGTAGATTGTATTTTCGTGGAACATTTCCTAATTTTGGGAAGTAGATTATCATAGAAAACGAACAACTACAAAAAAATGGGGAAAATATAGCAATACGTAAACCGAACGAAGCTAAC
>NW_024746329.1:0-7478 GCF_018991925.1 Homarus americanus | reverse complement strand
TCACCCCAACGTAAAAGTGGTCTTCCTTCCTCCCAACACTACGTCATTAATCCAGCCCATGGACCAGGAGTTGATCTGCAATGTTAAAGCTGCGTACTCTGCAAAGAAGTTCAAGCTGCTGAACGACTCTACCAACACCAAGGATGAGTTGCGTAAGCTGGGTGACACCGACAGCGAGAGCAAAAGCGACGAGGACAAGGAACAAGAGGCGGTGACTCAAGAACTTCTCGTCAAACAATTTTGGAGGAAGTTTAACGTTAAACAAGCTGTAGACTTCTTGGTGGAGGCATGGGATCTGCTGACTATTGCTACGATTCGTCACGCATGGAGACATGTGTTGCATGGCATACCAGGTGAGAGGAGGAGTGAACCTGTGACTGGTCAGGTTCAGACTGTTGCAGTAGCAGTGGACCTTGCCAGAGAAGCTGCGCTCAATATTACAGCTGAAGGCTTCTCCAAGACCACCAACGAAGACATCCTGGAGGTGATCAGAGATCCTGAAGTGACAGCCGACGAGATGTTGGAAGAAGAACACGCCAGTGAAGAGGAGGAAGAAGGTGCGTCATTCTCCGAAGAACCTAGTTTAAGTCATAGTGATATTAAGTGTGCCATAGAGTTTGCAGAGAAAATTAAGTCCGTCCTATCCCGCGACAATGACGATGACCGCTATGAAGTCTTCCATACCCGGCTGGTGCAGGCTATGGAGCCGTACATCACGGTGTATCATGACAACATCAACGCCAGCCGTCAGCAAAGCATAACCGAGTTCTTCGCCCGCAACCCACCACAACCAGCCCAAGCCAGTGATAGTGAAAGTGAAGTTGACTTTGAGGGATTTGTCAGGGAAGCCCTGACAACTGTAAGTGACAGTGATGGTGATTCACCTATTAATGGTGATTCACCTGAGGGCCAGTAATCTGCCCTCTGCCTCGGAACCAGCCTCCATCCCCGTATGCCGACCCATCTCTTCTACAACCGTAAGTGTTACATCTAACTTTTAGTTTCTCTAACTTAACCTTCATTTTTCCTATGTTAACCTTTATCTTTCCTAACCTAACCTCTTCTATATTACTTGTTTTTTCATACCATCATAAAGTTAAGATAGAATTTTTACTACAACATAGTTATGTGTCGTCAAAAAGTGGAGTTTGGGGGTCGGGCTGGGTTCTATTGGAATTAATCCCATATGTTCTGTTGTTCACTTAACGCGGGACCCTCTGGGTTCAATTGACCGCGTTAAGTGGGGTACAACTGTATATATATATATATATATATATATATATATATATATATATATATATATATATATATATATATATATATATATATATATATATACAGTGGGGTATGCTATAACGAACGGATCCTACTACGAATATTCCTATAACAAACGGTTTTACCTATAAAATTGAGAATGCTATAACGAACGAAACTCCTACAACGAACATAATTTAATTTTTTTTTTTTCTAATTTATTGTTTTATTATTACAAATATTAATGATATTCTTTATTTCAGGGTTTAGATGCATATTTATGTAATTTTTACAATTTCTTTACAATTTGCTTATATTTTTCCAAAGTGTTAAGTGGTTGTATTTGGGGGCCTGGAAACGATTAACTTATAACAAATCTAATGCTGTAACGAACAAGGTTCTTCTAGAACCACTAGATTCGTTATAGCATACTCCTCTGTATATATATATATATATATATATATATATATATATATATATATATATATATATATATATATATATATATATATATATATATATATATATATATGTTGTACCCCACTTAACGCGGTCAATTGAACCCAGAGGGTCCCAAGTTAAGTGAAAACCGCGTTAAGTGAATAACAGAACGTATGGGATTTATTCCAATAGAACCCAGCCCGACCCCCAAACTCCACTTTTTGACGACAAATAACTATGTTGTAGTAAAAATTCTATCTTAACTTTATGGTGGCATGAAAAACAAGTAATATAGAAGAGGTTAGGTTAGGAAAGATAAAGGTTAACATAGGAAAAATAAAGAATAGGTTAAAAAACGAAAATTTTTGAGGAACACTCACGGTAGTAGAAGAGATGGGTCGGCATACGGGGATGGAGGCTGGTTCCGAGGCAGAGGGCAGATTACTGCCCCTCAGGTGAATCACCATTACTAGGTGAATCACCATTACTAGGTGAATCAATATCACTGTCACTTACAGTTGTCATGGCTTCCCTGACAAATCCCTCAAAATCAACTTCACTCTCACTATCACTGGCTTGGACTGGCTGTGGTGGGTTGCGGGCGAAGAACTCGGTTATGCTTTTCTGACGGCTGGTGTTGATGTTGTCGTGATACACCTTGATGTACGGCTCCATAGCCTGCACCAGTCGGGTATGGAAGACGTCATGGCGTTCATCGTCATTGTCGCGGGGGAAACGATGGACTTAATTTTTCTGTAAACTCTATGAGACACTTAATATCACTATGACTTAAACTAGGTTCTTCGGAGAATGACGCACCTTCTTCCTCCTCTTCACTGGCGGGTTCTTCTTCCAACATCTCGTCGGCAGTCACTTCAGGATCTCTGATCACCTCCATGATGTCTTCGTTGGTGGTCTCGGAGAAGCCTTCAGCTGTAATATTGAGCGCAGCTTCTCTGGCAAGGTCCACTGCTACTGCAACAGTCTGAACCTCACCAGTCACAGGTTCACTCCTCCTCTCACCTGGTATGCTATGCAACACATGTCTCCATGCGTGACGAATCGTAGCAATAGTCAGCAGATCCCATGCCTCCACCAAGAAGTCTACAGCTTGTTTAACGTTAAACTTCTTCCAAAATTGTTTGACGAGAAGTTCTTGAGTCACCGCCTCTTGTTCCTTGTCCTCGTCGCTTTTGCTCTCGCTGTCGGTGTCACCCAGCTTACGCAACTCATCCTTGGTGTTGGTAGAGTCGTTCAGGAGCTTGAACTTCTTTGCAGAGTACGCAGCTTTCACATTGCAGATCAACTCCTGGTCCATGGGCTGGATTAATGACGTAGTGTTGGGAGGAAGGAAGACCACTTTTACGTTGGGGTGACGATCCATAAGTAGGGGCGAGTGTCCAGGTGCGTTGTCAAGGAGCAACAAAATATTGAATGAAACATTCTGTTGCTCGCAGAATTTCTTCACGTCAGGAACAAAACAGTTGTCAAACCAGAAGAGGGACAGAGAAGAGGACATCCACGCCTTACGTGCGGTTAGCCAGTGGACATTAAGCTTGTTCATGTCCATATTCTTGTAGGCGTGCGGCTTGCGGGCTGTGTGAATCACCGATAACTTTGGTTTACAGGTACCGGAGGCATTGGTGGTAAACAGGACGGTGATGCGTTCCTTCTGCATCTTCCGGCCCCTTACCTTGCTCGCAGACTGGACAACGAAGGTCTTGGAAGGTAACTTTTTCCAGAAAAGACCAGATTCGTCCATGTTATACACCTGGTCGTCACTGTACTGTCCTTCCTCCATAATCTCACGTAAAAACGGAGGAAAATCTCTAGCCGCCGCACGGTCAGCACTCGCTTCCTCACCACCAATGTTGATGTTGCTGACCTTGTTCCTCTTCTTAAACCTATGCAGCCAACCAGAGGAAGCATTGAAGGGTTTGGGCTCTGCAATTCCCAGTTTACGTGTCACTGCTGCGTATAGCTCACGTGCGTACTCCTGCACTGAGCGCGTGTCCACCGCCATGTTGCGTCGCGCCTGACGCACCAAATAACTCACCAGCAAAGTTTCCACTTTTGCCAGCACCCTGTTCTGGCAATACCTGATAGATGAAGCACCTGCAGACTTTGTGATTTTCATGTGGTCTTTGATCTTGGCTGCATCCTTCTTGATTGTACGAATCGTAGATTCGTTGACGCCATGCTGGCGCGCGAGATCAACTTGGCGTCTTCCTTTCTCCAAATCTTGAACAATTTGGTACTTCACCTCGTAGCTTAATGAACGTCGTGTCTTCTTTGGTTTAGTGCCGCTGGGTCCAGGTGAGGAAAGGTCTCTCTCTGGGGGCGGTGGTGGTCCGGCGGAAGCCATTTTACGGAACAATGGATGCGCGTTAACCCGGGGTGGCCTTGAGGGATGAAACTGCCGCGGCTAGGTCAAGCGTCGTCTCTCCTCCCTCCCTCCCTCCCCGGGGTAGTCACATCATAATACTTTAAGCCAATTACAGCTAGCAGCAGAGGGGGGTAGGGCTGCATGGCCAATCACAGTCCGAGACGTCATATGACGTCAGTGATAACGCAACAAAGACACACACTGCGCAACCTTACCGCGCCGCTTGCCCAAGCGGAGGGAGGAGGAGGGAGAGGCAGGCAGGCAGGTGGCGCGTGGGCAAAATCTAAAAATAGCATCCGAGCCGGACACTCACCGCGTATATGTAGAAAAAATCCGCGTTAAGTGAAAGTTCAGCTTTGGCAAGGCACCGCGTATATGCGAAAACGCGTTAAGTGAAACCGCGTTAGGCGGGGTAAAACTGTATATTGGTCCCTCGGTTAACGAACACAATTCTTTCCACAGAGTCGTTCGTTAACCGAATCCATTATTTCAATGGGATATTGGGTAACTAGTTCTAGCTCACAGAAAATTACAGTCTCTTTCAAGATTCTTCGAATACTGCTAGAGACAGCTGGCAACTCACGGCCGTTTGTTTACTATACTAAGTAGTAAAAATTATGAATGAATGTAAAAGTGATCGGTGATTGGTTACTTAGTTTCCCGTTGCTTAATTAATGGTTGGGCTTTGTCTTTTCGTATTTTATTATACCTTTCTGCTGGTATATAGTGTTAATTTGATTTTAAAATGGACAGAGCAATGGGCCAACCTTTATGAATTTATGCTTAGACAATTAAACATAAGAAAAAATCGGTAAGTATGTTAAAGAACATCATGCATCGGGCACAGCTGTTTGCAGGCTGTTTATGAGGTTGTCTGTTTATCATTAATTTATACTAATATTATCTTGAAACGTTTAATCCCTTTCGGGTAATTAATCCAGTTGTATGTAACCGATGCTAAACAGACTTCTTTCTAATGACACTGATTTCATGCAACACAAACTGCTGTTTTTATTCGCTGTGGAATTAAGCAGAATCATCGGTTCACTGCTAACTGTAGTAAGTGTGTGTGTGTGTGTGTGAGAGAGATAATGACATTGTTCTATTGAAGATGATGGTATATAATCTTACGAACTATCCGTCTGATGGTGTGATCTAGTGCGGTAGCATATGCCTAATACTTTTACAAGCCTTTATCTAGCAATATCACTGTCATTCCAAGACTCTGAATATTGTAAACAGCAAATGGTATTTCTTTCGTTGAGTGACTAGTTGCCCCCCCCCCCAAAAAAAAATCTTTATTTCTGACTTGTGTAGATTACATCACCTTTAGTCTGGTGTCTTTAAAAAAATATTTATATATATATATTTTTTTTCAAATATGTGTATGATGTACAGTTAACCCTCACTTTACGCGGTTAATGTAACCCGGAGGATCCCGCGTAAAGTGAGAAACGCGTAAAGTGAATAACATTACATATGGGATTAATTGAAATGGAGTCCGGGCCGACCCCCAATTTCCACTTTTTGACGACACACAACTATGTTGTAGTAAAAATTTTATCTTAACTTTATGATGGTATGAAAAAACAAGTAATATAGAAGAGGTTAGGTTAGGAAAAATAAAGGTTAACATAGGAAAAATAAAGGTTAGGTTAGAAAAACTAAAACTTAGATGGAACACTTACGGTAGTAGAAGAGATGGGTCGGCATACGGGGATGGAGGCTGGTTCCGAGGCAGAGGGCAGATTACTGGCCCTCAGGTGAATCACCATTACTAGGTGAAGCACCATCACTGTCACTTACAGTTGTCAGGGCTTCCCTGACAAATCCCTCAAAGTCATCTTCACTGTCACTATCACTGGCTTGGGCTGGCTGTGGTGGGTTGCGGGCGAAGAACTCGGTTATGCTTTTTTGACGGCTGGTGTTTATGTTGTCGTGATACACCGTGATGTATGGCTCCATAGCCTGCACCAGCCGGGTATGGAAGACTTCATAGCGGTCATCATCATTGTCGCGGGAAAGGAAGGACTTCATTTTCTCTGCACACTCCATGGCACCCTTAATATCACTATGAGTTAAACTGTGTTCTTCGGAGAATGACGCACCTTCTTCCTCCTCTTCACTGACGTGATCTTCCAACATCTCGTCGGCAGTCACTTCAGGATCTCTGATCACCTCCAGGATGTCGTCGTTGGTGGTCTCGGAGAAGCCTGGAACTGTAACAGTCTGCGCAGCTTCTCTGGCAAGGTCCACTGCTACTGCAACATTCTGAACCTCACCAGTTACAGATTGACTCCTCCTCTCACCTGGTATTCCGTGCAACACATGTCTCCATGCGTGACGAATTGTAGCAATAGACAGCTGATCCCATGACTCCACCAAGAAGTCCACAGCTTTCTTGATGTTAAATACTCTCCAGAATTGTTTGAACAGTATTTTTTGCTGTGCCAACTGTTGATCCTCATCTTCTTCGCTCTTGCTATCGGTGGTGGTGTCACTCAGGTTACGCAACTCTTCCCTGGTGTTGGTGTAGTCGTTCAGGAGCTGGAATTTTTTGTTGAGAATGCAGCTTTTACATTACAGATTAACTCTTGGTCCATGGGCTGTAATATAGACGTAGTGTTGGGAGGAAGGAAGACCACTTTTACGTTGGAGTGACGATCTAACAGTAGGGGCGAGTGTCCTGGTGCGTTGTCCAGCAGCAACAAAATATTGAATGGCACATTCTGTCGCTCACAGAATTTCTTTACATCGGGAACAAAACAGTCATCAAACCAGGAGAGGGACAGTGTAGAGAACATCCATGATGACATTAGCTTTGGTCATGATGGAAGTGTGTTGTGGATCTGCACTGAGTAAACAGGACGGAGCCCACATCTCGCCCCGATCCCATGCGGCATTCTTTACAACGAAGGACTTGGAAGGTAGCTTTTTCCAGAAAAGACCAGATTCGTCCATGTTAAACACCTGGTCGTCACTGTACTGTCCTTCCTCCATAATCTCACGTAAAAACGGAGGAAATTCCCGAGCCGCAGCACGGTCAGCACTCGCTTCTTCACCACCAATGTTTATATTGGTGATCTTGTTCCGGATCTTAAACCTCTGTAACCACTCAGAGGAAGCATTAAAGGGTTTGGGCTCTGTAATTCCCATCTTTCGTGCCACTGCGATGTACAGTTCACATGCGTAGTCCTTAACAGAGCGCGTGTCGACCGCCATGTTCCGTCGCGCCTGACGCACCAAGTACCTCACAAGTAATTTTTCTGTCTTGAGAAGCACCTGGTTGTGAAAATACTTGATCATAGAAGCACCTGTAGACTTTGTGATCTTCATGTGCTCCTTTATCTTGGCTGCATCCTTCTTTATTGTTCGAATTGTAGATTCATTCACACCA
>NW_024746328.1:0-8560 GCF_018991925.1 Homarus americanus | reverse complement strand
TATTGGTTTCTCAGGTATTTGGTTGGTGTTGTTATGTTCTTCTGGATGTACTTAATTACTGAAATTAATCCCACCAAATTTCATGTCTGGGAGAAAATCATATTTGGGTGGAAAAACGCATAAGGGGGGGACCCTTACGCGTATTTTCCAGGGCCGAGAGAAAACGAGATATATGCGATTTTGTTCAAAATCACAGTATAGGTACTCCGGAGCATGCCGAGTCTGGTGCTATCATCGACAGTTCGATTGCGGAATAATTAGTGGCCGTAATGATGCTTGGAATATTTTAATGAAATTTTTCACAATGCATATTTCAGTACTCTCCAACTATTGGTTTTTCAGGTATTTGGTTGGTGTTGTTATGTTCTTCTGGATGTACTTAATTACTGAAATTAATCCCACCAAATTTCATGTCCGAGCGAAAATCATATTTGGGTGGAAAAACGCATAAGGGGGGACCCTTACGCGTTTTTTCCAGGGTCGAGACAAAACTCGATATACGCGATTTTCTTCAAAATCACAGTATAGGTACTCCTGAGCATGCCAAGTCCGGTCCTATCATCGACAGTTCGATTGCTGAATAATTAGTGGTCGTAATGATGCTTGGAATATTTTAATTAAATTTTTCACAATGCTTATTTCAGTACTCTCCAACTATTGGTTTCTCAGGTATTTGGTTGGTGTTATGTTCTTCTGGATGTACTTAATTCCTGAAATTAATCCCACCAAATTTCAAGTATGAGAGAAAATAATATTTGGGTGGAAAAATGCATAAGGGTCCACCCTTACTCGTTTTTTCCAGGGTCGAGACAAAACTCGATATACGCGATTTTGCTCAAAATCACACTATAGGTACTCCAGAGTATGCCGAGTCCGGTCCTATGATCGACAGTTCGATTGCAGAATTATTAGTGTCGTAATGATGCTTGGACTATTTTAATGAAATTTTTCTCGATGATTATTTCAGTACTCGCTAATTATTGGTTTCTCAGGTATTTGGTTGGTGCTGTTATGTTCTAATGGATGTACTTAAGTACTGAAATTAATCCCACCAAATTTCATGTCTGAGAGAAAATCATATTTGGGTGGAGAAACGATAAGGGGGACCCTGACAGTATTTTCCAGGTTGAGGAGAAAACGCGAATATACGCCGATTTTGTTCAAAATCGCAGCATAGGTAATTCTGAGCATGCCGAGTCCGTCCTATCATCGACAGTCTCGGGATTGGGGAATAATTAGTGGTCGTAATGATGCTTTGAATATTTTAATGAAATTTTTCTCAATACTTATTTCAGTACTCGCAAACTATTGGTTTCTCAGGTGATTGGTTGGTGTTGTTATGTTTTTCTGGATGTACTTAATTACTGAAATTAATCCCACCAAATTTCAAGTCTGAGAGAAAATCATATTTGGGTGAAAAAACGCGTAAGGGGGGACCCTTACGCTTTTTTTCCAGGGTCGAGACAAAACGAATATACGCGATTGTTCAAAAATCACAGTAGGTACTTTGAACATGCCGAGTCCGTCCCATCATCGACAGTTCGATTATGAATAATTAGAGGTCGTGAATAGATGCTTGGAATATTTTAATGAAATTTTTCACAATGCTTATTTCAGTACTCTCCAACTATTGGTTTCTCAGGTATTTGGTTGGTGTTGTTATGTTCTTCTGGATGTACTTAATTACTGAAATTAATCCCACCAAATTTCATGTCTGGGAGAAAATCATATTTGGGTGGAAAAACGCATAAGGGGGGGACCCTTACGCCTTTTTTCCAGGGTCGAGACAAAACTCGATATACAGGATTTTGTTCAAAGTCACAGTATAGGTACTCCTGAGCATGCCGAGTCCGGTCCTATCATCGACAGTTCGATTGCTGAATAATTAGTGGTCGTAATGATGCTTGGAATATTTTAATGAAATTTTTCACAATGCTTATTTCAGTACTCTCCAACTATTGGTTTCTCAGGTATTTCGTTGGTGCTGTTATGTTCTGATGGATGTACTTAATTACTGAAATTAGTCCCACCAAATTTCATGTCTGAGTGATAATAATATTTGGGTGGAAAAACGCATAAGGGGGGACCCTTACGCGTTTTTTCCAGAGTCGACAGAAAACGCGATATATGCGATTTTGTTCAAAATCACAGTATACGTACTCCTTAGCATGCCGAGTCCGGTCCTATCATCGACAGTTCGATTGCTGAATAATTAGTGGTCGTAATGATGCTTGGAATATTTTAATAAAATTTTTCACAATGCTTATTTCAGTACTCGCTAATTATTAGTTTCTCAGGGGTTTGGTTGGTGCTGTTATGTTCTAATGGATGTACTTAATTACTGAAATTAATCCCACTAAATTTCAAGTGAGAGAGAAAATCATATTTGAGTGGAAAAACGCATAAGGGTCCCCCCTTACTCGTTTTTTCCAGGGTCGAGACAAAACGCGATATATGCGATTTTGTTCAAAATCTCAGTATAAGTACTCCTGAGCATGCCGAGTCCGGTCCTATCATCGACAGTTCGATTGCTGAATAATTAGTGGTCGTAACGATGCTTGGAATATTTTAATTACATTTTTCACAATGCTTATTTCAGTACTCTCCAACTATTGGTTTCTCAGGTATTTGGTTGGTGCTTTTATGTTCGTCTGGATGTACTTAATTACTGAAATTAATCCCACCAAATTTCATGTCTGAGAGAAAATCATATTTGGGTGGAAAAACGCATAAGGGGGGACCCTTACGCGTTTTTTCCAGGGTCGAGACAAAACTCGATGTACAGGATTTTGTTCAAAGTCACAGTATTGGTACTCCTGAGCATGCCGAGTCCGGTCCTATCATCGACAGTTCGATTGTTGAATAATTAGTGGTCGTAATGATGCTTGGAATATTTTAATGAATTTTTTCACAATGCTTATTTCAGTACTCGCTAATTATTGGTTTCTCAGGTATTTGGTTGGTGCTGTTATGTTCTAATGGATGTACTTAATTACTGAAATTAGTCCCACCAAATTTCATGTCTGACTGATAATCATATTTGGGTGGAAAAACGCATAAGGGGGGACCCTTACGCGTATTTTCCAGGGCCGAGAGAAAACGAGATATGCGATTTTGTTCAAAATCACAGTATAGGTACTCCTGAGCATGCCGAGTCCGTCCTATCATCGACAGTTCGATTGGAATAATTAGTGGTCGAATGATGCTTGGAATATTTTAATGAAATTTTTCACAATGCTTATTTCAGTACTCTCCAACTATTGGTTTCTCAGGTATTTCGTTGGTGCTGTTATGTTCTGATGGATGTACTTAATTACTGAAATTAGTCCCACCAAATTTCATGTCTGAGTGATAATCATATTTGGGTGGAAAAACGCATAAGGGGGGACCCTTACGCGTTTTTTCCAGGGTCGAGAGAAAATGCGATGTATGCGATTTTGTTTAAAATCTCAGTATAGGTACTCCTTAGCATGCCGAGTCCGGTCCTATCATCGACAGTTCGATTGCTGAATAATTAGTGGTCGTAATGATGCTTGGAATATTTTAATAAAATTTTTCACAATGCTTATTTCAGTACTCGCTAATTATTAGTTTCTCAGGGGTTTGGTTGGTGCTGTTATGTTCTAATGGATGTACTTAATAACTGAAATTAATCCCACCAAATTTCAAGTGAGAGAGAAAATCATATTTGCGTGGAAAAACGCATAAGGGTCCCCCCTTACTCGTTTTTTCCAGGGTCGAGACAAAACGCGATATATGCGATTTTGTTCAAAATCTCAGTATAAGTACTCCTGAGCATGCCGAGTCCGGTCCTATCATCGACAGTTCGATTGCTGAATAATTAGTGGTCGTAACGATGCTTGGAATATTTTAATTAAATTTTTCACAATGCTTATTTCAGTACTCTCCAACTATTGGTTTCTCAGGTATTTGGTTGGTGCTTTTATGTTCGTCTGGATGTACTTAATTACTGAAATTAATCCCACCAAATTTATCGTCTGAGAGAAAATCATATTTGGGTGGAAAAAAGCGTAAGGGGGGACCCTTACCTGTTTTTTCCAGGGTTGAGAGAAAACGCAATATACGCGATTTTGTTCAAAATCACAGTATAGGTACTCCTGAGCATGCCGAGTCCGGTCCCATCATCGACAGTTCGATTGCGGAATAATTAGTGGTCGTAATGATGCTTGGAATATTTTAATGAAATTTTTCACAATGCTTATTTCAGTACTCTCCAACTATTGGTTTCTCAGGTATTTGGTTGGTGTTGTTATGTTCTTCTGGATGTACTTAATTACTTAAATTAATCCCACCAAATTTCATGTCCGAGAGAAAATCATATTTGGGTGGAAAAACGCATAAGGGGGGACCCTTACGCGTTTTTTCCAGGGTCGAGCCAAAACTCGATATACGCGATTTTCTTCAAAATCACAGTATAGGTACTCCTGAGCATGCCGAGTCCGGTCCTATCATCGACAGTTCGATTGCTGAATAATTAGTGGTCGTAATGATGCTTGGAATATTTTAATGAAATTTTTCACAATGCTTATTTCAGTACTCTCCAACTATTGGTTTCTCAGGTATTTGGTTGGTGCTGTTATGTTCTTCTGGATGTACTTAATTACTGAAATTAGTCCCACCAAATTTCATGTCTGACTGATAATCATATTTGGGTGGAAAAACGCATAAGGGGGGACCCTTACGCGTATTTTCCAGGGCCGAGAGAAAACGAGATATATGCGATTTTGTTCAAAATCACAGTATAGGTACTCCTGAGCATGCCGAGTCCGGTCCTATCATCGACAGTTCGATTGCTGAATAATTAGTGGTCGTAATGATGCTTGGAATATTTTAATGAAATTTTTCACAATGCTTATTTCAGTACTGTCCAACTATTGGTTTCTCAGGTATTTGGTTGGTGTTGTTATGTTCTTCTGGATGTACTTAATTACTGAAATTAATCCCACCAAATTTCATGTCTGAGAGAAAATCATATTTGGGTGGAAAAACGCATAAGGGGGGACCCTTACGCGTTTTTTCCAGGGTCGAGACAAAACTCGATGTACAGGATTTTGTTCAAAGTCACAGTATTGGTACTCCTGAGCATGCCGAGTCCGGTCCTATCATCGACAGTTCGATTGTTGAATAATTAGTGGTCGTAATGATGCTTGGAATATTTTAATGAATTTTTTCACAATGCTTATTTCAGTACTCGCTAATTATTGGTTTCTCAGGTATTTGGTTGGTGCTGTTATGTTCTAATGGATGTACTTAATTACTGAAATTAGTCCCACCAAATTTCATGTCTGACTGATAATCATATTTGGGTGGAAAAACGCATAAGGGGGGACCCTTACGCGTATTTTCCAGGGCCGAGAGAAAACGAGATATATGCGATTTTGTTCAAAATCACAGTATAGGTACTCCTGAGCATGCCGAGTCCGGTCCTATCATCGACAGTTCGATTGCTGAATAATTAGTGGTCGTAATGATGCTTGGAATATTTTAATGAAATTTTTCACAATGCTTATTTCAGTACTCTCCAACTATTGGTTTCTCAGGTATTTCGTTGGTGCTGTTATGTTCTGATGGATGTACTTAATTACTGAAATTAGTCCCACCAAATTTCATGTCTGAGTGATAATCATATTTGGGTGGAAAAACGCATAAGGGGGGACCCTTACGCGTTTTTTCCAGGGTCGAGAGAAAATGCGATATATGCGATTTTGTTCAAAATCTCAGTATAGGTACTCCTTAGCATGCCGAGTCCGGTCCTATCATCGACAGTTCGATTGCTGAATAATTAGTGGTCGTAATGATGCTTGGAATATTTTAATAAAATTTTTCACAATGCTTATTTCAGTACTCGCTAATTATTACTTTCTCAGGGGTTTGGTTGGTGCTGTTATGTTCTAATGGATGTACTTAATTACTGAAATTAATCCCACCAAATTTCAAGTGAGAGAGAAAATCATATTTGCGTGGAAAAACGCATAAGGGTCCCCCCTTACTCGTTTTTTCCAGGGTCGAGACAAAACGCGATATATGCGATTTTGTTCAAAATCTCAGTATAAGTACTCCTGAGCATGCCGAGTCCGGTCCTATCATCGACAGTTCGATTGCTGAATAATTAGTGGTCGTAACGATGCTTGGAATATTTTTATTAAATTTTTCACAATGCTTATTTCAGTACTCTCCAACTATTGGTTTCTCAGGTATTTGGTTGGTGCTTTTATGTTCGTCTGGATGTACTTAATTACTGAAATTAATCCCACCAAATTTATCGCCTGGAGAGAAAATCGATTAGGAAAAAAGCTGCAGGGGGACCCTTACGCTGCTTCCAGGTTGAGAGAAAACGCAATATACGCGATTTTGTTCAAAATCACAGTATAGGTACTCCTGAACATGCCGAGTCCGGTCCCATCATCGACAGTTCGATTGCTGAATAATTAGTGGTCGTAATGATGCTTGGAATATTTTAATGAAAATTTTCACAATGCTTATTTCAGTACTCTCCAACTATTGGTTTCTCAGGTATTTGGTTGGTGTTGTTATGTTCTTCTGGATGTACTTAATTACTGAAATTAATCCCACCAAATTTCATGTCTGGGAGAAAATCATATTTGGGTGGAAAAACGCATAAGGGGGGGACCCTTACGCGTTTTTTCCAGGGTCGAGACAAAACTCGATATACAGGATTTTGTTCAAAGTCACAGTATAGGTACTCCTGAGCATGCCGAGTCCGGTCCTATCATCGACAGTTCACGGTTAACAATTAGTAATAATGGATATGGAATATTTTTAGTCGAAATTTTCTGGCCACCGCTTATTTCAGCAAATCTCGCTAATTCATTACTTAGGTATTTACAGCTGTTATGTTCTAATGGATGTATTTTAATTACTGGGAAATTAGTCCCACCAACTCTCACGCGTCTGAATTGATATCCATTTGCGGGAAAAACGCATAAGGGGACCCGCCAGATTTTTCCAGGGTCGAGACAAAACTCGATATACAGGAATTTGTTCAAAGTCACAGTATAGGTACTCCTTAGCATGTCGAGTCCGGTCCTATCATCGACAGTTCGATTGCTGAATAATTAGTGGTCGTAACGATGCTTGGAATATTTTAATGAAATTTTTCTCGATGCTTATTTCAGTACTCGCTAATTATTGGTTTCTCAGGTATTTGGTTGGTGTTGTTATGTTCTTGTGGATGTACTTAATTACTGAAATTAATCCCACCAAATTTCATGTATGAGAGAAAACCATATTTAGGTGGAAAAACGCATAAGGTTCCCCCCTTACGCGTTTTTTCCAGGGTCGAGACAAAACTCGATATACGGGATTTTGTTCAAAGTCATAGGTAATTTGAGCATGCCGAGTCCGTCCATCATCGCCAGTTCGGGACATGAATAATTAGTTGTCGTAATGATGCTTGGAATATTTTAATGAAATTTTTCACAATGCTTATTTCAGTACTCTCCAACTATTGGTTTCTCAGGTATTTCGTTGGTGCTGTTATGTTCTGATGGATGTACTTAATTACTGAAATTAGTCCCACCAAATTTCATGTCTGAGTGATAATAATATTTGGGTGGAAAAACGCATAAGGGTGGACCCTTACGCGTTTTTTCCAGAGTCGACAGAAAACGCGATATATGCGATTTTGTTCAAAAATCACAGTATAGGCACTTAGCATGCCCAGTCCGGGTCCTATCATCACAGTCTCGATTGTTAATTGTCTATGGTCGAATGATGTTGAATATTTAATAAAATTTTCATGTAATGCTTATTTCAGTACTGCCAATTATTAGTTTCAAATATTGGTGCTGTTATGTTCTAATGATGTAATTTAATTTTCGAAATTAACCTACCAAATTTCAAGAGAGAAAATCATATTTAGCGGGAAAACGCATATGTCCCCCCACTGCTTTTTCCAGGGTCGAGACAAAACGCTGATATATGCGATTTTGTTCAAAAATCTCAGTAAGTACTTTGGAGCATGAACTGTCCTATCATCTATGTGTCCGGACAGGTTGAATAATTAGTGGTCGTAACGATGCTTGGAATATTTTAATTACATTTTTCACAATGCTTATTTCAGTACTCTCCAACTATTGGTTTCTCAGGTATTTGGTTGGTGCTTTTATGTTCGTCTGGATGTACTTAATTACTGAAATTAATCCCACCAAATTTATCGTCTGAGAGAAAATCATATTTGGGTGGAAAAATGCGTAAGGGGGGACCCTTAGGCGTTTTTTCCAGGGTTGAGAGAAAACGCAATATACGCGATTTTGTTCAAAATCACAGTATAGGTACTCCTGAACATGCCGAGTCCGGTCCCATCATCGACAGTTCGATTGCGGAATAATTAGTGGTCGTAATGATGCTTGGAATATTTTAATGAAATTTTTCACAATGCTTATTTCAGTACTGTCCAACTATTGGTTTCTCAGGTATTTGGTTGGTGTTGTTATGTTCTTCTGGATGTACTTAATTACTGAAATTAATCCCACCAAATTTCATGTCTGGGAGAAAATCATATTTGGGTGGAAAAACG